>NW_024100180.1:0-20153 GCF_016545835.1 Crotalus tigris
GCCCAAAGGACCCGCTCCCCAACACTGAAAGGTCGGCAGCCATTTATAAGATCAATTGTATGGACTGCCGATCCAACTATGTTGGGGAGACAGCCAAACGGATTAAAACCAGGGTCCACGAGCATAAGTTAGCAGTAAGAAGGGGAGATCCACATTCTCAAATATGGGCACACATGGCGGAACTAGATCACAAATTTAATTTCAGTGAGGTCAGCGTATTGGCTAGCGACAATACCAAGGGGGGCCGCCTACTTAAGGAGGCATGGCTCTCGGATGACAATTCTATTAACCGGCATGTGGACCTGTGCCCGGCATATATGGCTTTAAGGCTGTGGAGCACTAGTAATCAAGGACAGCACCCCCGACGTTCCAGTAATAACTCTAATGGCATTAAGGAAGATATAGATACTCGAAATGTACTAAGGAAGACATCGCGGTTGGAGGAGGGGGGAGACCCTTAGATATGGCAACCCACCTGCATATGGAAGGAAACGTGCCAGTCATTTCAGAAAGAAAAGAGAGAGCCCCCCGCTGGATCAAGGGGACCAAGTTAGGAGAGAGGAAACCGCAAGAAGGAGAAAGAACTCAAGAGATCAAGCCACCGTTCCCCCCGCTTGCGTAGTCCGGAGAGCTTCGGAGGATTCGTATGACCACCGACGACGCAGGGAGGAGGAGACAAGTCGAGGAAAGATGCTACAAAGATCAAACAGCTTGCGACTCTATCGCCACCCTCCCCTCCGGACCGATCACCCGCAGCAGGAGACGCGCCGGACAGCTGGGGGTAGCGACGAGCGGGGAGCCTCCGCCCCTCTCCACCCATGGCCGAATGGCCTGCCCTTCGGCTTCGGACTGCCGACGATCTATACCTACTTGTAGCGAGGAAGGACGCTGCAAAGACCAAACAGATCACGACTCTACTGCTAACCTTCCCCCCGGATCGATCACTCATAGCAGGAGACGCGCCGGACAGCTGGGGGTGGCGACGGGCGGGGAGCCTCCGCCCCCCTCCACCCACGACCGAATGGCTTGCCCTTCGACTTTGGACTGCCGACGAACTATATCTATTTGGGAGGGGCGTGTGAGATCACCTGGACGATACCTACCCCAAGAGGAAGAGCGAAGGCATGGCCCCACCGCTACCCTTTCCGGACCGCCCGAACAGGGTGCAGCGCGCACAAAGCGACTACACACAGGGACAATTGAAGAATCACTACCCCCCCCTCCACATTCGAAAGGTCCCCCCCTCCAGCCCCAGACCGTTAACGAATTACAACTACCTCGAAAGGACCCATGTGATCACTTAAATGATACCTGTATAAGAAATAAAAATACCAAAATTCAACAACAAAAAACTTGCCATAGGAAGAACAATGGAACGAAGGAGGACTGTAAAAGAAACACGAAATGCACACTGCCATCTACCCCCGAGGGAAAAGAGCTCAAACATAGAGACTGTTGCAACCATAGAGACATTTGCCCGCCCACCTCAAGATTGAGGGAGAGACGGATGGAGGAGGATGAACGGGCGGTTGAGATGAATAGAAAGGAACAGACCAGCCGCACGCAGTTATCCTATTTAGGCCCGATGACGAGGTCGAGGAGTTGTGCGCAGACCTCACCACACCTATAAGAATGACCCTCCCACTCCCTGGCGCACTAGCCCTGAGGATGCCGGCAGGTGACGGCGAAAGCTAGGCGCTTTTTAATAAATTTTATAGTTTTATTACCCTGGTGATCATTTTATTTCCTATCATGAACACTCCCAGGGTTCACGTTTTTAATTTTCTTAAACGCGAATATGATAGAGCAGTTCTGCTCAGAGCCAGGAAGTGGGAGAAGTCTACACGACGCATATCGGCCAACTACTGCAAATTAACATTCCTCCATAGATGCATTAAGGAGAATTTAACACCAAAATCATTGAGGAGAAGACCAACGGTGGACTCCTTAGAATGCTGGCGAGCAGTACATCAATTCCAACGACGTACGCTCTATGCACTAATCAATGACCAACATAGGAGGATTCGGCACCTAAAAGCATGGATTCAAGAACACCGAGATTTCTGCAACATGGAATTGAGAAACCAGCATTTCGTGATGCTAGACCAATATATCCGGCAAACCATGACTCAGATGACTCAGCGCATGACGGAGGTGTTCCTAAAAAGAGTGAACACGTTACGTGAGTCCAGTAATAATACCTTGTCGGGAAAAGTGATACACAACCTATCTTCTAAAGTATTAAGCCAGTCACAACTCTCCCTATTACAGCGAGATACAGGCTATAATCTTACTGACGCTAGCGCGCTTGATTTTATAGCAGCGTTAGAGCCTGCTTTGCTCCGTATGGGAGCGGGAGAGGAGACCAAGAACCTAGTCAGGCAACAGGTCACAAGCCTTGTCATGAGCCACAAACGCTACCAAACACTGTCAGCAAAGGAAAAAGTGGCCCTGAGCCAGCTTAAGAAGGATGACACTATTGTCATCCTTCCAGCTGATAAGGGGAGAGCAACAGTTATCTTAGACAAAGAGGTATACGTAAGCAAAGCTCTGGAATTGCTCCAAGACAGTGCTGCTTATAGAATAATTAACAAAGATCCCTCCACTACGCTAAAGAACCATACCAACAAACTCCTTGATGCCCTGAAACGTAATGGGAGAATGGGGGAGGACGTATTGAGGAGAGTGCGCCCTGGCGATTCAGCGCTTGCCAGGTTTTATGGTTTACCAAAAGTGCATAAACCAGACGTCCCCCTACGCCCCATTGTCGCGTTTAGGGGCACCCCCACCTACGAACTGGCTAAATGGCTGAGCACACGCATCAGCCATTTGACAGATAACAGCAACACCACAGTGAGGTCGGCAGAGGAGTTCCTTGACAAAATCAGGGCCCTGAAGGTGGAAGAAGATGAAATTATGGTCTCCTTTGATGTAGTCTCCCTATTCACTTCCATCCCGCAAGAACTTGCCATTGCGGTCTTGAGGGATCGACTGAATCAGGGAGACCAAGGATTACACCAAGACTCCCTTCGAACGGAAGACCTTATAAAATTAATGGGGGTCTGCCTTAACACTTATTTCACCTTTCAGGGCACGACATACGACCAGATTAAGGGAACTCCCATGGGGTCGCCGATCTCCAGCGTGATCGCAGAGGTGGTGCTCCAGCGACTGGAACACATAGCGTTGGCCCAATATCAACCAAAATTTTGGGCCCGCTATGTGGACGATACGTTTGTGGTCATCAAGGAGCGGCACAAGACTGGCTTTATGAACATCCTGAATTCGGTATACCCAGACATCCAGTTCACCATGGAAGAGGAACACCAGGGCAGCTTAGCGTTTTTAGATGTGTTAGTACAGCGCCAGGTGGACGGATGTCTGGCTACCAGGGTATACCGAAAACCCACATGTACAGACAGGATGTTACACTTTGAGAGCAATCACCCCATGGCTCATAAAGCCAGCTGTGTCAAAACCTTATTCAAGCGAGTGGAGTCGCACTGCAGCACTGCTAGAGCCAAGAGGGAGGAGAGAAATTATCTCTTCCGGGTGTGTAAACACAATGGGTACCCGGCCAAATTTATCAATCGGTTCAACAAACCATCTGGACCCCGGAGTGACCCCACACCCCAAAGACTTACACCCCAAGCAACCACACGCATTACTCTCCCCTATATCCACAACGTCTCAGAGGCCACTGCAAGGATTTTAGCACCGCACAAGATACAAGTGGCCCATAGACCCAACCAAACACTGCGGGCAGCTGTAATGCGCCCAAAGGACCCGCTCCCCAACACTGAAAGGTCGGCAGCCGTGTATAAGATCAATTGTATGGACTGCCGATCCAACTATGTTGGGGAGACAGCCAAACGGATTAAAACCAGGGTCCACGAGCATAAGTTAGCAGTAAGAAGGGGAGATCCACATTCTCAAATATGGGCACACATGGCGGAATTAGATCATAAATTTAATTTCAGTGAGGTCAGCGTATTGGCTAGCGACAATACCAAGGGGGGCCGCCTATTTAAGGAGGCATGGCTCTCGGATGACAATTCTATTAACCGGCATGTGGACCTGTGCCCGGCATACATGGCTTTAAGGCTGTGGAGCACTAGTAATCAAGGACAGCACCCCCGACGTTCCAATAATAACTCTAATGGCATTAAGGACGATATAGATACTCGAAATGTGGTGACCAATACTAAGGAAGACATCGCGGTTGGAGGAGGGGGGAGACCCTTAGATATGGCAACCCACCTGCATATGGAAGGAAATGTGCCAGTCATTTCAGAAAGAAAAGAGAGAGCCCCCCGCTGGATCAAGGGGACCAAGTTAGGAGAGAGGAAACCGCAAGAAGGAGAAAGACCTCAAGAGATCAAGCCACCGTTCCCCCCGCTTGCGTATCCCGGAGAGCTTCGGAGGATCCGTATGACCACCGACGACGCAGGGAGGAGGAGACAAGCCGAGGAAAGATGCTACAAAGATCAAACAGATCGCGACTCTATCGCTACCCTCCCCTCCGGACCGATCACCCGTAGCAGGAGACGCGCCGGACAGCTGGGGGTAGCGACGAGCGGGGAGCCTCCGCCCCTCTCCACCCATGACCGAATGGCCTGCCCTTCGGCTTCGGACTGCCGACGATCTATACCTACTTGTAGCGAGGAAGGACGCTGCAAAGACCAAACAGATCACGACTCTATTGCTAACCTTCCCCCCGGATCGATCACTCATAGCAGGAGACGCGCCGGACAGCTGGGGGTGGCGACGGGCGGGGAGCCTCCGCCCCCCTCCACCCACGACCGAATGGCTTGCCCTTCGGCTTTGGACTGCCGACGAACTATATCTATTTGGGAGGGGCATGTGAGATCACCTGGACGATACCTACCCCAAGAGGAAGAGCGAAGGCATGGCCCCACCGCTACCCTTTCCGGACCGCCCGAACAGGGCGCAGCGCGCACAAAGCGACTACACACAGGGACAATTGAAGAATCACTACCCCCCCCTCCACATTCGAAAGGTCCCCCCCTCCAGCCCCAGACCGTTAACGAATTACAACTACCTCGAAAGGACCCATGTGATCACTTAAATGATACCTGTATAAGAAACAAAAATACCAAAATTCAACAACAAAAAACTTGCCATAGGAAGAACGATGGAACGAAGGAGGACTGTAAAAGAAACACGAAATGCACACTGCCATCTACCCCCGAGGGAAAAGAGCTCAAACATAGAGACTGTTGCAACCATAGAGACATTTGCCCGCCCACCTCAAGATTGAGGGAGAGAAGGATGGAGGAGGATGAACGGGCGGTTGAGATGAATAGAAAGGAACAGACCAGCCGCACGCAGTTATCCTATTTAGGCCCGATGACGAGGTCGAGGAGTCGTGCGCAGACCTCACCACACCTATAAGAATGACTCTCCCACTCCCTGGCGCACTAGCCCTGAGGATGCCGGCAGGTGACGGCGAAAGCTAGGCGCCTTTTTAATAAATTTTATAGTTTTACTACCCTGGTGATCATTTTATTTCCTATCATTCATATATATATATATATATATATATATATATATATATATATATATATATATATATATATATGTAGGTCTTTGGTGGTTCGGGTTTTCTCCCACGTAAAATTGGAAGTGTCTTGGCGACGTTTCGACGAAGTCCCATTCGTCATCTTCAGGCTGGTGCTTTCAGCTTCGTGCTTTGAGCAGCAATGTGTGTTCTTAGCTGTTTCTTCCTTTTAACTGCCAGTGGGGGTATGAACTGATTGGGTGGGAGCTTTGCTGTGTTCTGATTGGGTGGAGGTGTGTTCTGATTGGTTAGGGGCTTGGCTGTGCTCTGATTGGCTGGGGGGTTGGCTGTGCTCTGATTGGCTGAGGGGTTGGCTATGCTCTGATTGGCTGGGGGAGTGTTCTGTTGGTTGTGCTCAGGTTAGTCTGAGTTGCAGAGGGGTTTAAGATTTTGGGCTGCCTTGCTATTTTTTGGCTTCGCGTTCGTGGTCGTGCCTCCTCTTCATGGAGGGTGTCAGTTTGCTTCATGTATGCGATTCGGAGGGCTTTAAAGTGGCTAATGATGCAGCTATGGTCGGCTCTGGGTTGTGGTCGTGCCTCATCATCGGGTTTTTTTTTTTTTTTTTTTTTTTTTTTTTTTTTTTTTTTTTTTTTTTTTTTTTTTTTTTTTTTCTGCTTTGGTTTGCTTTGTGTGGATGTGTGGTGGTGACATCCTGTGTGGTTTTTGTGAGTGTGGGTATGGTATCATTTTTTGTGTTAGGGAGTCGTTTGTCAATAAGGGCGGGTTTCCAAATGGCTGGTAGGCGGGAGGTATCATCTCGCTTGTTCATGCTGTGTGGGCGTTTTTCTATCTCGATGGCTTCTCTGATTATTCGGTTATTAAAATGTTCATTTTTGGCAATGGTTCTGGTATTTTTAAAGTCAATTTCTTGACTTTAACTTGACTTTAAAATACCAGACCATTGCCAAAAGGTGAACATTTAATAAAGAATAATCAGAGAAAGCCAGCGAGATAGAAAACGCCCCAACCACAGCATGAACAAGCGAGATGATATCTCCCGCCTACCAGCCATTTGGAAACCCGCCCTTATTGAAAAACGACTCCCTAACACAAAAAATGACACTAGACCCAACTCACAAAAACCACACAGGATGTCACCACCACACATCCACGCAAAAAACAAACCCAAAGCCACACCGATGATGAGGCACGACCACAAACCAGAAGCAAGACCACAGCTGCATCATTAGCCACTTTAAACCCCTCCAATCCAAACATGAAGCAAACTGACACCCTCCATGAAGAGGAGGCACGACCACGAACGCGAAGCCAAAAAATAGCAAGGCAGCCCAAATCTTAAACCCCCCTGCAACTCAGACTAACCTGAGCACAACCAAACAGAACACTCCCCCAGCCAATCAGAGCACAGCCAACCTCCCAGCCAATCAGAGCACAGCCAACCCCCCAGCCAATCAGAGCACAGCCAAGCCCCTAACCCAATCAGGACACACCTCCACCCCCCAATCAGAAACACAGCAAGCTCCCACCCCATCCAGTTCATACCCCCACTGGCAGTAGTTTAAAAGGGAAGAAACAGCTAAGACCACACATTGCTGACTCGAGCACGAAGCTGAAAAACACCAGCCTGAAGATGACGAATGGGATTAGTCGAAAACGTCGCCAGGACCACTTCCAATTTTATCGCGGGAGAAAAACCCGAGCAAACCAAAGACCGACATAACAAATACCCGCCTCCGAAAAACATCAGGGAAACACAAAAAAAATTTAAAAAACTATATATATTATATATATATATAATATAATATATATATATATATATATATATATATATTTATGAGACTTATATACCGCTTTAAGTGCAAGCACTCTCTAAGCGGTGTACACCAGTAAGCAATGTATGTATATATTTACATTGCCCCTAACAATCTGGGTCCTCATTTTACCTACCCCGGAAGGATGGAAGGCTGAGTCAACCTTGAGCCGGTGAGATTTGAACTGCTGACCTGCTGAACACAGTCAGCTAAAGTGGCCTGCAGTACTGCACTCTAACTGCTGCACCACCTCGGCTCCAATATATATATATATTGGAAAATTTGCATAAAGGACAAGGATTCCTAATATATCTGGGAACTTACAATATAGAACTTCACTGGTGTAAAGGAATAAAAATATGGCAGTAATATGTTGTTACTTGTGCCAATATAGCTAAGTTAAGTTTGTGGATATTTAGATGTATAACTTTTTCTAACACCCTCTTTGCACTTAAAAGTGTTCACCAGTGTTTATTATAATGGTTTCCATTCTCTCTCAGGTTGGCAGGAGTGGATATCTTTCTAAAGCTTTCCCCAAGTCCCTCTGGCTGAGAAGACATTCTCTCACTAGTTTACTGTTTCTTTGGTCTTCTTTGGACCCCAGCCAAAAATACTATAGGAGTCTTACGTGAGCTTTCCTGTAACCAAGATGCCTTCAATAGTTCAAGTCGCCTAGAATCCATTGTGGTTCCTAATCTGTCATTTATTCTTCTTCTCCAAAACTTTCTCTTCAAGTACAGCCACCCTGATTGTTTCATGTAACAATATTTCTGCTTTTTAGAAAGTTTGTTATCTGCTTTCCCGCACACACTTTATTCATGAACTTGCTTGTCTGAAGCTCATGTGACATGACAGCAGACAGCGCTTAGCTGCTATATACTGCTACACAGACCATTCATGACTGTCCCCAAAGATTTCTGGTCCAACTATGTTTCTTACTGGTATATCATTCAAAGCTGCAAAGTAGCCAACTAGTCCCTATAATTTCTTTTCTTAACTTGAATTGCTCTTCCCTCGTTTTTGTCAATTGTTTTGATTAAGTTCATTCAAGAATTCCCATTTAGAGAGAGAGACTAAACCAAAGTAGAGGTTTAGGAGCCCCATCTCTGTCACTTGCTTATCATTTTTTCCTCCCAGGAGGTCTATCTTTTATCTTATTATTACTACTGTCATAATCCCAATCCAATTTTTGTAGCTTTTAGGTTTTCTTGCACCCCTAAGAGCTTTTCTGCTTATCCTGATTTTCTTCAGCAGATATTAGAACCTGTTTAATTAATTAGTGCCTTAGTTTTATTTTCTTAATGCAAATACCAGGCAATTAGGAATTTCATTTGCCTATAGTACATCTGATAAATTAAAATAAATAATCATTACCACATATGTTTTAAGATTTCCCTTTTAATTAAAAGAAATGTTTGATAATATACTATATGGAATCATTGGCATTACTAAGAAAATAGATTTCATCATTTATATTAAACTATATAATGAAAAAATAAATCTATCTTCTTGCTGGTCACAGCATTGCATAAATAAAATTAGTATGAAAAGTATTTCCTCGACATGAGTACAATGGCAGTTCTTCAACAGCTAGAAACATAAAACTGTATTCAGACATGGTATAAAGGCATATCACTGAAAAAAGTAAACTGCAAAAGAAAGAACAAAATTGGTAAAAGAAGAAATAATTATGATATACACTGCAAATTGTATACAAAACAGTGAATGGTTTTCAAATGTATCCTTGTAATGTTTTTCTAATCATTTATGGAAACAACAATCATACTTATCATGGAAGGAATAATGAAGTCTTCAGCAATCTATTTGATAGGTTCAAACTTCTTGAGTATTCACAGACTTAATCTACCATAAAGGCAACTCAGTGGTTACTTTGTTCTCTAATCTGTTTAATCATGATTTCAAGGATGAGAAATAAAAATGGATTGTGTGATCAAAACTACTTTGTACTGTGAGCTTTTGAAAACGTCTTCAGTTTCAGAATGCCATGAGCCAGTTGATATCCTAGAAACATAATATGCCCACTCAAAATACTGGCACATCAAAAATCACACCCATGTTCCATTTTCATTAATTCTCCATATCTCAACCTCTGCTGTGGTCCATACTCATTGATGCCAACTTTCCACAGAATACTATTTATATTTATGTAAGCCTATAAATACATGCAAATACTGTAAATACCTCTCCTCATTCCTTATTCTATTGGAAACTGTTGCTTTTTTAAAAAAAATCAAAGTCAAACCACAGTACAATCCAAGGTATCAATATCCTTCTTCAAGTTATTATGATATATTAAAAAATCCTCAACTTCTTATCAAATGGACCAGAATAATATGATTTTCTATATTAATCTAGAAATGATCCCTAAGAACATTTTTAACTTTTAAAAAATGTTATCATTCAATAATGAAAATCAACTATAGAATTATTCAGTTTACAGGGAAAAGAAGGTTGATTATATAAAAATAGTTTATAGTTCTAGCAGACTACCATATACTTTTGCTACAAATCACAATTGGCCCTATTTGTATTAGAAAATCATTACAGAGTTCTAAAGTGTCAAATTGAGCAATCATAATCACTCATGGCTAGGCACAAACAGATAGTTTATTGTTGATCACTTGTATTACAAGAATCTTGCCAATTTCCCCTGGACCGCGTCCGGAGCGAGAAGATAGGAAGAAGGGGAAAAGCAAGTAGGAAGGTTGAGGAGAAGGAGGAGAGGGGGAGAGTGAGGAGGAAGAAGAGGGAAAGTAGATTAGAGGGTGGATGCGGTTTGGGGGGAAATGGGTGAGCAATACCGAAAGTTGTGTGTATCAATTTGCTTTATTTTTTTATCTGAAGTATTTTTATGAATGTAATGCGTTGTAAAATTGAAAATAATTTTTTTTTACCAAAAAAATGTAGATCTAAGAATTTGATCTCAAATCCCCAAATGGACCCTAAATTGGAATGTATCTTTTGCCATCCTGACCCCTCAATCAGTGGTTCCATCACAAAAGAGACATTGTTTCCTTTCTGAAGATAAGCATAAAAATCTCTGGATTTTTTTAAATAGAAATTAAAAAGATATTGTAGCACCACATAGTAAAGAAAAAGATTAACTTTCTTGAAGAAATATTTTTCATCCACCTTCTCCAACTAGATTTTCCTCAAAAGATATGTTCTTTCTGTCTCAATTAATAAATTGAGAACAAAAAAATATGTTCTCTCTGTCTCAGTGAATTCCTGGGAAATCTGAACTTCAATCAGAGATGGCTTTTCTCAGGTTTTTCCACGATGCTCTTTGAATTTGCCCTTTAAAAAGTCTAAAAAATTTCTATCATCAGAATGGAAGGATTCCATTCTGTGTATGTTTATGTGACAAAAATTCATGACTCTTCATGGAGGTGGGAATTCTAAGTTTTCATTCTGTCCAAAGGGTTACTTATTGGGAAATATTTGATTCTGTTAGCTGACAATTATATTCACAACAGTAATATTTTTGGAATGTGAGATCAATTCCTATTTTCCAGATAGAGTTGGCAAATTTGACATGATCCCTGAAACAAATAGTTAGTCCTTAAATTCTTCTGTACCAAGCTAGGCTTTAGGTTTAACTTCTACTACAGGGCTTTTCAACCTTTTCACCCATTGTACCATTTTTAGGGTATGGCAGTATCCGAGTACCACCAGTCACCTAGCAAGGTGTCAAAAGCTTGATGACCCAAAAAAAAAAGGTAGTCCTCGACTTACAACAGTTCGCTTAGTGACTGTTCGAAGTTACAATGGCACTGAAAAAAGTGCCCCCCCAAGCCACAGCCGAGCAAGACACCTGCCTGCCCGCCTGGTGGCGCTCTTCCTCCTGTCCGAGGTTTTCATTGTTGTGAGCATTTCTGTTGAGGATTGGCAGTGGGAGTGCGGTGGGGGGTGTTTGGTTTTTATTCCCCCCATCTGCTGGGTGGTTGCAGAGGTTTTGGTCACTTCACATGACCCTGGGACACTGTGACCATCATAAATATGAATCAGTTGCCAAGCATCACAAGACTCTGGAGATGCTGCAACATTCCAGCTGATTGGCGCTTCTTCTGGGCTCAGCAGAAGCACCAGGATCAGTGCTGAGCTCCAGCTGGAGCCTAGTGCTGATCCTGGTGCTTCCGCTGAGCCCTGACAGCCCTGCAGCTCCAACCATCTCTCGCTCAGGCTTATGCGGTGCTGCCACCGGTTCAGTTCATTCCCCTCCCCCACTACTTTTCTAGGATGGTTGCATACCACCTGCCAGGTGCCAATGTACCACAGATGGTACCCGTACCACTGGTTGAAAAGCCCTGTTCTAGTACACCACGAAAACTCCACTGTGGGGGAGGGGATACAAGAGCAATAACCAAAGTTGCTATATTGAATCACTATATTACTATGAAACCACCAATACATTCATCTTAATGACAAATTTTGCTTGTTGGTTTATTTATTTATTCAGTTTGGAAGCTGCCTGGCTCTGTAGCAAATCTGAGCAGTTTATAGGTAACAAATTAAAACAAAACAAAACATATTAAGAAGAAAAAGAAGACAGATGATCAGAAATCCTAAACCAAAAAGCCAATTGTCCAATAACAAACCAAAGGGACTCAACCCCCATACTAGCTCAGGGCCTGAGAAAACAGCCATGTTTTAAACAATATACAAAAGGTGAGAAAGGTGAAAGCAGTACAGATCTCCAGGTAGACATGAATTTAAGCATGGCTCTTACATTTTGTAACATGCTACTGCCTAATTAAGAGATATGGAGCATGCCCCCTTGAGTTGATAAGACCAGGCAGGCGGAAATATATGGAGAAATATAATGAGGCCCTATGCCATGCACATTTTAGGTGATAACCAGCACTTGGAACTTCACCCAGAACCCAAATGGCAACCAGTGCACCTGGAAAAACAGTGAGGAAACACGCTCAAACCACAACATACCCATCACTGCCTGTGCTGCTGCATTCAAGATAGCTGTAGTTTGCTAATGGTTTTCAAGAGCAACCCCGCTTAAAGAATGGATCTATCCATCAGATTTCCATAATCCAATTCACAGTAACCAATACATGAGTGATTCTCAAAAGATCTTCCCAGTCCAGTCACTTGTGTAAAGGCCCACATGGCCACAATTGCCGTTTGTTCTTCAAATATTAGCTGGGATTCCAAGAAAACCTCTAACTGTACACCAGCCTTGCATAGGAAACTACAACCCCCATAAACACTAAACTAAAGATAGAAGGACCCGAGAACCAGAGGGGGTGAAACAAAGAAAACAATTTTTGATGCAGGTTTTGTATTATTGGTAGCTCTAGGTCATGGGTAGGCAACCTTGGCTAGCATGGCTGGCTCAGGAATTCTGGGAGTTGAAGTCCACAAGTCATAAAAGAGCCAAGGATGCCTACCCCTGCTCTAGATAAAGCTAGACATACCAAGTGCTTATTTCAGTAAAGAACAGATTTCTATCTTTTTGCTACTTTACTTACTGAATCTTGCTACACCATAAGAGCCATGGTGGTGCAGTGGTTAGAATGCTGTATTTGCAGGCTAATTCTGCTGACTGCCAGGGGTCCTCACCGGCTCAAGGTTGACTCAGCATTCCATCCTTCCAAGGTCGGTAAAATGAGGACCCAGATTGTTGGGGGCAATATGCTGACTCTGTAAATGGCTTAGAGAGGGCTGTAAAGCACTGTGAAGTGGCATATAAGTCTAACTGCTATTGCTTTTACATCATGGATCTAGCCATCAGATTGACTTGTTCTGTAATATTAATCAAATATAGTGCTATTTGACAGAGCTATTGTGAGTCAGAAAATTAAGGGTCTACAATTTTTTCCAACTATGCCATCCAAATAATCAGTTTAATTATAAAAGATGACAGTGAATAAGTATAGTTTCAAAGTGTATTTATATTTATGCAAAAAAATTTTCTATGCAAAAGATTTTGCAGAATTTCAGCATTTAACATTGAGTTGGCCACTGTCTACTGTTTGACTTTTTTGCTGTTTTTGAAAAAAACAACAATACAAGCTTGTTACATTCTTTTACACAACATAAAAGGGATATTCTAAAAAAATGTTGTTTTTGAGTTGTGTGTTCTCATCAGGTACTTCACTGAGAAAACAGAAAGTAAATGAGATTCTATCCAGATTAGCGTTCTTAATGGCATGTGAAAGCAAGTAAACAAGTAATTCCATTTCAATAAAGCATACCTCTGCAATGCAGCAGCAAAGAGAAAACAAAAAGATATCCAATCTGATTTGATTGGTGCGCTTATGGATTCAGAGGCCTTAATCTTCAAAAGCCAAGAATACAGACAGGTGCATTTTGATATTTCTTTAATGGGTAACTGTATGAATTTTTTCAAAGCGGATGGGAAGTCACCCCCTTCTCTCAGGCAAATACAGTGAAGATATTCTTCAAGTTCTTATTGATTCTTATTAGTTCAGTTTTTAATACAGAATGTCTATGAAGTTCATACTAATCATGAATTAAGTTTTATTTCTAATTTCCTTCTCAAAGAAACCAATGATTCTCTCACCATTCAGATTAGCAAAAGCTAGATGGATCAACATTCAATTTTTATTCAACTTTTATGATGAAACAAATACTTCCAATTGAGCTGATTAGGTCTATTGATTAAAATACTGGACCAGAAGCATGTAAGCGTGCTTTCTAGTCCTATTTTAGCCATGGAAGTTAACTGGACTAATCACTCCTCTTAGCCTTAGGAAGAAGGCAAATCATTTCTAAAAATATTGCCTAGAAATCTACAAGGACATTTCCATGTTCTTGCCAGGTGTCCTGCCTAGTTCAAAAACAAAACTAAACAATTCAAAACATAATATGTACTGGTGCAGAATAAGTTGTATGGCATATTTATCAGGATAAAAATTTGGGGGGGGGTTATTTCAAATTAGCTGATAAGAATAGAAAAGAAGGACTGATCCCAAAATGGAAAAGACTAGATAGTCCAGCTGAAAGAGGATGCCTTGAAAATGAGCTGCTATTTGGAAAGAACTGCTTTACTACTAAATTTAATCTTTTTTATAATATCTCTTTTCTTAATTTTGCCACCCACTCTATTTTGGTCCTCCCTCCTTTCTTTGTTGGTATTTCTAGTAGAAAGAGGAAAGCTCTGTGGATGCTTATGTGTGCATACTTGTTTCTTTGTAGGAAGAGTAGTATGAGCAAGAGAGACTGGTGGTATATAGAGATATAGGATAATGTGCCAGTATGTTGCATGTATTTCCAAGTTAATGAGATATAGACAATAGTCTATAGTCTAGCAAGTTTGCTAGAGCCTAGCATGACAGAACAGCACAAGCATGCTTGGAATAAAACTGGGTTTTGCCAGATTAACCTGTTCCATACTATGAAGTTTTATTTTGTATTGGTGTTTCACTGCTATAAAGATGAAATGTTCTCTCGTTGCAGCTATGTTGAAAACTGGAGCTGGTCCAGAAATCAAAAGCAAGATTTTTGGAGGTTGCTTGCAGCCAGGAGTACAATACACTAGTACTGCAAGACCAGTACTGCTTGCCAATTTGTGTATATGGTTAGTTCTGGGTGGAGAGCCAGAACTAACCATATACCATTGTCTATATCGCAACAATAGCAGAGGCATAATCAATAAGGATACAGAAAAGGTCTTCTCAGCACCTTAATCTAGCCTGTAGAATTAGTAGATGTACTTTCTGTCAATGAACATATATCAGGAAGCAAGGGAGATAAGACTGTCAACAATTAGAGTCCATTATTGTTAGTATTGGTGAATGTTTTCTGCAATATATAGCAGGCAGTTCATTTTGCATCTGGAGACCATGCTTTTAATAACCATTTTTTTACTGAAATTTGCAATGATGCTGTCTGCCTCTTCACTTTTGTAAAAGAGTGCTTTTAAAAAGTTTATAGAGGTGAAGATAATTCACCCATTTTTTTTCAACTGAAGAACATAAAATTGAACTGTTAAATTTCAATGGTCCAATCTTGCAGAACTCTATAGGTCAGACATGTCAAACACAAGGCCCGGGGGCTGGATGCGGCCCGCGAAGTGGTTTCATGTGGCCCACGAAGCCCTCCTGGAAACAGTGAGGGAACAGCCCCCTCTGCCTTGGCCCTGGCCCAGGCCAGCTGGGAGCCAATGTACAATTTTGTGGTGACCATCTATGCTAAAACACATTCAGTCTTAGCTCCATAACCCCCCCCCCCGCATGGCCTGAGAGGATTCTCCAGTGGACCATGCCTTGGCACTTGCCCTGGTCCCACCTCCTTCTGCCAGAGACCCTCAGATCTATCCCACTCTTGCCCAGGCCCCCACAGGCACCCTTGACGCGAATGATGTAGAGCTGACCACACCCACCCAGTAGGCCACACCCACTCTATCTACACCCACCTAGTAGGCCGCACCCACCCTGGCCACATCCACCTGGCCCCCTGAGGGCAACCGCAATGCTGATGCGGCCCTCAATGAAATTGAGTTTGACACCCCTGCTATAGGTTATAAACAAAAAGGGGAAAGAACTATATGTAGCTCACTGGCTATAGATTACACAAAATAAAAAACTTAGCTACCCTTTCACTTCTCCAAGTATGGTTGATACCAAGTGATGATCTTAATGTATAGAAGAAAAGGTTTCAGGTATGTTAACAGTGGTCCAAACTGCATGTTAATTATACATGTCCCATATTTATAATAAAACTGTATAGATCAATGTTTCTCAACCTTGGAAACTTCTAAGACGGGTGGATTGCAATTCCTACAATTCTCTTGCCAGCACTGATATAGATAAAACATGTATATTTACCTTAATTCCAGGTAACCCAGGAAGTCCAGGAAGTCCAGGTTCACCCTACCAAATTAAATTATATTGTATTATAATAGAATATTACAATATTTTAATAGTAGGAAAATATTTCACAAATCAAAATATGTTCAGTATGTTGCCGCTACTTCTTACTTTATATCTGCTACTTAAAATACCTTCCCATTTAATACAGTGGGACAAAGTTTCAGTTTATTGGAAAGGACAGTATCATTTTTTATATACTACATGTCTGACAAATCAGATTTCAAATACATCTAGGAAACCAAAATTATTTATTTGAACACATTACCTTTTGTCCTGGTCTACCCGATTGTCCAGGTTCCCCCTAAACAAAGAAACAAATTATAAAGCAGGAGATTAAAATTAAAGGATGGCATTAACTTCAAGAAAGAAAGAAAATACAGAAAATTTAATTTTGGCATACATGTGAAAAAGTTCTTGTTACTCATATTACCTTAATTCCCGCAGCAGAAGATCCAGGATCACCCTACATAATAATAATAATGATAGTAATTAATGGAGGCAGAGGTTTACTTCAAGTAAAAAAAAAATACTGAAGAAGAAAAGCATACATTGGCTGGTTACATAAAAGGCAGCCAAGAACAAGCATTGATGGATATTAAAAACTGAGACTTACTGAATGTTCAAGAAACAAAGCATGAATATTGAACAAATGAAATAAAAAGCAGGACAGAATGCTGGCAAGGAAAAGTATTACATGGTCAATTTTTATAAAAGATTGAGGGAAAGTGGATACAGATAAAACCTGGCCATGACTTGAACACTGGAAACCGGATGGCTTGATTTTGGCTGCTCAGGTTCAAGCTAATGCAATCAAGACCAGATCTGAAAAATCATCCAATGATTCAAAGTGCAAATTGTGCAAAGCAGTAGGAACAGTAGATCATATACCCAATTTGTGTAAAAAAAGATTACACAAACTGACTATGAACAGCAACATAACACAGTCACCAAAATAACATTTGTAAAAATTAAAATGTGCCATTAATAAAAAAAATTAGTGGGAACATACTGTATAGAAAAAGTAATCCAAAATAAGAATGTTAAAATATTGTGGGATTTCCAAATACAAATACAAACTGGTAAAATATTAGTCCATAAGACACCAAGAAAGCACTTTAAATTGGCTTATTATTTTATAAATGTTTGTGGGTCAAGGAGGAATAGAGACTTTGACTTTAACTGTTCTAGTTGAGGAAGAACAGCTTGCTGAATCATCTACCATTTGCAAAGCTCTACCAGCCCTCAGGGTGGAATATTGTATGTCCCGTGCAGGAATGTGAGAATTGGCAATGTATTCCTACTAAGTTTCACCTTTGAATCTCCTGTGTATTTGGTTAAAACTGATTATTTCAAGTGTGGGAAGGAAAGCTCTATAAATGCAAGCCAAAGTTACATACAGTCGAATTAGAATTCATGAGTAATATGTGGTGTTTGTCCACATGTATGTCTTCTGAAACAGAACAAGAAAACCAGGAAAGCCAAAGCAGAAAATTCTGGATTCAACAGTTACACAAAACAGGCTTCAGCCAATCTATATGAACTAAGGGATTTGTTCCTTCAATTTTTTATACTGTTGACTGAAGGAGAAAGGAAAAAGAAATGTGTTAAATGTCTTGTGTTCAAACTGTTTTGAGCTCATGATGACCCATTTCAGTTTGAAACAGTTGCCTGAAGCTCAGAGCAGACTTACCAATTTTACAAGAAATATTTAAATATCATAACAAGAAATACAAAGAAATCTGGGGAGGAGATTTCACAAGCCAGGAGATGTGACGGTAATTACTGACATTTTGCAGAAGAAATATTATAATAAAAAATAAAAGCCTCTCACAGTAGGAATCGGGTTTTGTGTAATAAAGAGTGAAAATAAAGTTCACTCTGAAAAAAATCCTAATAGATTGTCCCTTTTCAGCAATATTATAATGAAGTTTATATGGATGACATCAGTCTAATTAGTTATCACAAATAATACGATGATACTAAGGTTATAGTTGCTAAAAACCAAACCAAATGATTCATATTGATAAAACAAATTCTTTTGACTATGTCTTGCAAAAATTATAAAAATAAACATGTATGCATATATACTGGAACTACAAATTATAATTTTGAATATATCAGTTTATTAAATTTTATCATTAAAATTATAATTATTTTTTTAAAAAATGTATCTCTGTTGTTTTTAACCTGAATTTAAATGTACTTTGTGACCTTCTCTATAAATTGTACCTTTTCTCCAGAGTGACCTTTGGGTCCACTTTCTCCAGCATCACCCTAAATATCAGAATAAGTTCTTTTAAATTTTTTCTTTTACCAGTTGCTTTCTATTAAAAGCATCCTAAATTTATTTCTATTTACAGTTTTGAAGAAAAGTATAAAATTAGACCAAGGAAATGAACAAAAAGAGTGACAGAGTAATGGAAGAAAGAAGTGATATATTAGAAAAATCAAGCAATATTTCAGTCTTAGTCTGTACTGGCTCTGGCCTGTCTTCCTGTCACATCAAACTTGGTTTTTTGCTTAAGATTTTTTTACAATCATATTTATTGAAATTTAAAATTACAAAGATAAAAAAGTAATACAAACCAAGATTAATTTAAGCAAGAAAAAAATAGAAAATTAAAAAGGGGAAAGAATGGGAAGGGAAAGGGTGATGAAATGAATGAATGAATGTTCTCTAATATTCCAAGAAAACTCTTTTCATCCCGTATCTCCTCATTTTTCTATTGACAAATAATAAAACCTCACTTTTTATCAGAAAAAAATCTAATAACATTGGTTAGCTATTTTCAACATTGTTTTTCCTTTACAGAGTTTCATAAATCCCTCAAAATGTAGACATCTGAGCTGGCAACTTCCTGAAACTTTAGGCCTCAATAGCATCAGCTATACAATAACAGTTAAATGGTAAGCTTCAACTGTTTTTTTTTTTGTTGCCTTTTTATTTCCCTTTTTTGTTCCCTTTTCTTCCCATGCTTTGTTTCAACTCTTCCAGTTACAATGTGACTTACAACTTTTCAAAATGAAAATTCTGATTTTTCATAGTGTTTACAGCACCTTATGAATATATAACTTTGACCTGGGTGCTGTTTTCCTAAGTTCTTGCATAAAATGGAATGTATAAAAAGTTGTTGAACACTTCACAATTCAGTTTTGAAATTATTTGTTTGTAGGACTAAATAAGCATATATGTATTACCTTTTCTCCCCGTTGTCCAGGATCACCCTAATTGAAACAGAAGGCAGAAATAATGCATTTATTGTTCTCAAAGGACATTCATGCAGATCTATCAGACCTTTATGTATGACCATTACATCTATTTAATAAATATAAATTTAAGGATAAAGATTGTAATTTTGACACTGATTCAAATAAAATATTTGGGCTACATTACTGTAATATATTTTTATGCAACTTTTTAGTTGGTTAAAATATTTTTTATTCATATGTAGCTTACTTAGTATTTTAAAACTTACAAAGCAAAGGACTTCTTGTGACTACGTAAAGCAAGGGTCCCCAACTCCAGGTCTCAGCCTGTTCAGAACTGGGCTGTGCAAGCGGCTGGCAAGCTTGTGCATGTGCACGAAGCTCCCCTTGTGCAAGCAGTGGCTGCTTACTCTCGCATACGAAGCTCCCCTCATCAAGTGCCAGCTGCTTGCTCACTCACATGAAGCTCCCTTTATGTGAGCTTCATGTGCCCTTCTGCCACTTGCAGGCAACAATTCCCTCTCCCCCCTCCCCACTGGGACACCAAGCCAGAAAGGTTGGGGATTGCTGACATAGAGGCTCTAGGCTGATTCCTTTTTTAATTCCGCCCCGTTGTTCTGCCACTCCTTCTCCTACAGGTTGAAAAACTATAATCTTAAATAATTAATGGCTTTGTTTTGACTTTTTAATATCTTGCAGATGTATTCTCATACTCCACCA
>NW_024100182.1:0-28437 GCF_016545835.1 Crotalus tigris
AACCATACCCAAGCACTCCGAATTTGTTGGCAATGTCCATTTTACTCTATGGGTTCATGGTAACCTAACCCTAAACCTACGTGGAATTTTCCTCCAATAGGATTTTCCCATTTAATTTGCCAGGAAACATAGATAGAGCACACTAGAAAAGTCATTGTCTTCCTAACTACACTCAAGCACTCCGAATTTGTTGGCGATGTCCATTTTGCTCTATGACTTCATGGTGATCTAACCCTAACCCTAAGTGGAATTTGGCTCCAATGGGATTTTACCATTTGTTTTGCCAGGAAACATAGATAGGGCAGGCCAGAAAAGTCATTGTCTTCCTAACCACACTCAAGCACTGCAAATTTTCAGCGATGTCCATTTTGCTCTATGAGTTCATGGTGATCTAACCCTAACCGTAAGTGGAATTTTCCTCCAATGGGATTTTACCATTTATTTTGCCAGGAAAGATAGATATGGCAGGCTGGAAAAGTCAGTGCCTTCCTCACCACACCCAAGCAGTTCGAATTTGTTGGCAATGTCCATTTTGCTCTATGACTTCATGGTGATCTAACCCTAACCCTAAGTGGAATTTTGCTCCAATGGGATTTTACCATTTGTTTTGCCAGGAAACATAGATAGGGCAGGCCAGAAAAGTCATTGTCTTCCTAACCACACTAAAGCACTCCGAATTTGTTGGCGATGTTCATTTTCCTCTATGAGTTCATGTTGAACTAACCCTAACCCTAAGTGGAATTTTCCTCCAATGGGGTTTTCCCACTTATTTTGCCAGGAAACATAGATAGAGCAGGCTAGAAAAGTCATTGCCTTCCTAACCATACCCAAGCACTTCGAATTTCTTGGCGATGTCCATTTTGCTCTATTAGTTAATGGTGACCTAACCCTAACCCTAAGTGTAATTTTCCTCCAATGGGATTTTCCCATTTATTTTACCAGAAACCATGGATAAGGCAGGATAGAAAAGTCAGTGCCTTCCTAACCACACCGAAGAAGTCCAAATTTGTTGGCAATGTTCATTTTGCTCTATGGGTTCATGGTAACCTAACCTTAACCCTACGTGGAATTTTCCTACAATGGGATTTTCCCATGTATTTTGCCAGGAAACATAGATAGGGCAGGCTAGAAACGTCATTGCCTTACTAACCATACCCAAGCACTCTGAATTTCTTGGCGATGTCCATTTTGCTCTATGACTTCATGGTGATCTAACCCTAACCCTAAGTGGAATTTTGCTCCAATGGGATTTGACCATTTGTTTTGCCAGGAAACATAGATAGGGCAGGCCAGAAAAGTCATTGTCTTCCTAACCACACTCAAGCACTGCAAATTTTCAGCGATGTCCATTTTGCTCTATGAGTTCATGGTGATCTAACCCTAACTGTAAGTGGAATTTTCCTCCAATGGGATTTTCCCATTTATTTTGCCAGGAAAGATAGATATGGCAGGCTGGAAAAGTCAGTGCCTTCCTCACCACACCCAAGCAGTTCGAATTTGTTGGCAATGTCCATTTTGCTCTATGAGTTCAGGGTAACCTAACCCTAACTGTAAGTGGAATTTTCCTCCAATGGGATTTTCCCATGTATTTTGCCAGGAAACATAGATAGGGCAGGCTAGAAAAGTCATTGCCTTGATAACCACACCCAAGCAATCCAAGTTTTCGGCGACGTCCATTTTGCTCTATGAGTTCATGGTGACATAACCCTAACCCTAAGTAGAATTATAATCCAAGGGGATTTTCCCATGTATTTTGCCAGGAAACATAGATAGGGCAGGCTAGAAACGTCATTGCCTTCCTAACCATACCCAAGCACTCCGAATTTGTTGGCGATGTCCATTTTGCTCTATGACTTCATGGTGATCTAACCCTAACCCTAAGTGGAATTTTGCTCCAATGGGATTTTCCCATTTGTTTTGCCAGGAAACATAGATAGGGCAGGCCAGAAAAGTCATTGTCTTCCTAACCACACTCAAACACTGCAAATTTTCAGCGATGTCCATTTTGCTCTATGACTTCATGGTGATCTAACCCTAACCGTAAGTGGAATTTTCCTCCAATGGGATTTTACCATTTATTTTGCCAGGAAAGATAGATAGGGCAGGCTGGAAAAGTCAGTGCCTTCCTAACCACACCCAAGCAGTTCGAAATTGTTGGCAATGTCCATTTTGCTCTATGAGTTCATAGTAACCTAACCCTAACCCTAAGTGGAATTTTCCTCCAATGGGATTTTCCCATGTATTTTGCCAGGAAACATAGATAGGGCAGGCTAGAAAAGTCATTGCCTTCCTAACCATACCCAAGCACTTCGAATTTCTTGGCGATGTCCATTTTGCTCTATGATTTCATGGTGACTTAACCCTAACCCTAAGTGTAATTTTCCTCCAATGGGATTTTCCCATGTATTTTGCCAGGAAACATAGATAGGGCAGGCTAGAAAAGTCAGTGCCTTCCTAACCACACCCAAGAAGTCCGAATTTGTTGGCAATGTCCATTTTGCTCTCTGAGTTCATGGTAATCTAACCCTAACCCTAAGTGGAATTTTCCTCCAATGGGATTTTCCCATATATTTTGCGAGGAAACATAGATAGGGCAGGCTAGAAACGTTATTGCCTCTATAACCATACCCAAGCACTCCAAATTTGTTGGCGAGGACCATTTTGCTCTATGAGTTCATGGTGACCTAACACTAACCCTAAGTGGAATTTTCCTCCAATGGGATTTTCCCATGTATTTTGCCAGAAAACATGGATAGGGCAGGCTAGAAACGTCATTGCCATCCTAACCATACCCAAGGATTCCGAATTTGTTGGTGATGGCCATTTAGCTCTATGAGTTCATGGTGACCTGACCCTAACCCTAAGTGGAATTTTCCTCCAATGGGATTTTCCCATATATTTTGCCAAGAAACATACATAGAGCAGGTTAGAAAAGTCAGTGTCTTCCTAACCACACCCAAGCAGTCAGAATTTGTTGGCAATGTCCATTTTGCTCTATGAGTTCATGGTAACCTAACCATAACCCTAAGTGGAATTTTCCTCCAATGGGATTTCCCCATGTCTTTTGCCAGGAAACATAGATAGAGCAGACTAGAAAAGTCATTGCCTTCCTAACCATACCCACCCACTCCAAATTTGTTGGCAATGTCCGTTTTGCTCTATGAGTTCATGGTAACCTAACCCTAAGCCTACATGGAATTTTCCTTCAAAGGGATTTTCCCATGTATTTTGCCAGGAAACATAGATAGGGCAGGATAGAAACGTCATTGCCTTCCTAACCATGCCCAAGCACTCCGAATTTGTTGGCAATGTCCATTTTGCTCTATGTGTTCATGGTGACCTATCCCTAACCCTAAGTGGAATTTTCCTTCAAAGGGATTTTCCCATGTATTTTGCTTGAAAACATAGATAGAGCAGACTAGAAAAGTCAAACTCTTCCTAACCACACCCAAGCACTCCAAATTTTCGGCAATGTCCATTTTGCTCAATGAGATCATGGTAACCTAACCCTAAGTGGAATTTTCCTGCAATGGGATTTTCCCATTTATTTTACCAGAAAACATAGATAGGGCAGGTAAGAAACGTCATTGCCTTCCTACCCATGCCCAAGCACTCCGAATTTGTTGGCAATGTCCATTTTGCTTTATGAGTTCATGGTGACCTAACGCTAACCCTAAGTGGAATTTTCCTCCAAAGGGATTTTCCCATGTATTTTGCCAGGAAACATAGATAGGGCAGGCTAGAAAAGTCAGTGTCTTCCTAACCAAACCCCATAAGTCCGAATTTGTTGGCAATGTCCATTTTGCTCTATGAGTTCAGGGTGACCTAACCCTAACTGTTAGTGGAATTTTCCTCCAATGGGATTTTCCCATTTATTTTGCCAGTAAACAGAGATAGGGCAGGCTAGAAACGTCATTGCCTTCCTAACCATACCCAAGCACTCTGAATTTGTTGGCAATGTCCATTTTGCGCTTTGAGTTCATGGTGATCTAAACCAAACCCTAAGTGGAATTTTCCTCCAGTGGGATTTTCCCATTTATTTTGCCAGGAAACATAGATAGAGCAGACTAGAAAAGTCATTGTCTTCCTAACCATAACCAAGCACTCCAAATTTTCGGCAATGTCCATTTTGCTCAATGAGTTCATCGTAACCTAACCCTAAGTGGAATTTTCCTCCAATGGGATTTTCCCATTTATTTTGCCAGGAAAGATAGATAGGGCAGGCTGGAAAAGTCAGTGCCTTCCTAACCACACCCAAGCAGTTCGAATTTTTTGGCAATGTCCATTTTGCTCTATGAGTTCATGGTAACCTAACCCTAACCCTAAGTGGAATTTTCCTCCAATGGGATTTTCCCATGTATTTTGCCAGGAAACATTGATAGGGCAGGCTAGAAAAGTCATTGCCTTCCTAACCATACCCAAGCACTCTGAATTTCTTGGCGATGTCCATTTTGCTCTTTGACTTCATGGTGATCTAACCCTAACCCTAAGTGGAATTTTGCTCCAATGGGATTTGACCATTTGTTTTGCCAGGAAACATAGATAGGGCAGGCCAGAAAAGTCATTGTCTTCCTAACCACACTCAAGCACTGCAAATTTTCAGCGATGTCCATTTTGCTCTATGAGTTCATGGTGATCTAACCCTAACTGTAAGTGGAATTTTCCTCCAATGGGATTTTTCCATGTATTTTGCCAGGAAAGATAGATATGGCAGGCTGGAAAAGTCAGTGCCTTCCTCACCACACCCAAGCAGTTCGAATTTGTTGGCAATGTCCATTTTGCTCTATGAGTTCATGGTAACCTAACCCTAACCCTAAGTGGAATTTTCCTCCAATGGGATTTTCCCATGTATTTTGCCAGGAAACATAGATAGGGCAGGCTAGAAAAGTCATTGCCTTGATAACCACACCCAAGCAATCCAAATTTTCGGCGACGTCCATTTTGCTCTATGAGTTCATGGTGACATAACCCTAACCCTAAGTAGAATTATAATCCAAGGGGATTTTCCCATGTATTTTGCCAGGAAACATAGATAGGGCAGGCTAGAAACGTCATTGCCTTCCTAACCATACCCAAGCACTCCGAATTTGTTGGCGATCTCCATTTTGCTCTATGACTTCATGGTGATCTAACCCTAAGTGGAATTTTCCTCCAATGGGATTTTCCCATTTATTTTGCCAGGAAAGATAGATAGGGCAGGCTGGAAAAGTCAGTGCCTTCCTAACCACACCCAAGCAGTACGAATTTTTTGGCAATGTCCATTTTGCTCTATGAGTTCATGGTAACCTAACCCTAACCCTAAGTGGAATTTTCCTCCAATGGGATTTTCCCATGTATTTTGCCAGGAAACATTGATAGGGCAGGCTAGAAAAGTCATTGCCTTCCTAACCATATCCAAGCACTTCGAATTTCTTGGCGATGTCCATTTTGCTCTATTAGTTAATGGTGACCTAATCCTAACCCTAAGTGTAATTTTCCTCCAATGGGATTTTCCCATTTATTTTACCAGAAATCATGGATAAGGCAGGATAGAAAAGTCAGTGCCTTCCTAACCACATCGAAGAAGTCCAAATTTGTTGGCAATGTTCATTTTGCTCTATGGGTTCATGGTAACCTAACCTTAACCCTACGTGGAATTTTCCTACAATGGGATTTTCCCATGTATTTTGCCAGGAAACATAGATAGGGCAGGCTAGAAACGTCATTGCCTTCCTAACCATACCCAAGCACTCTGAATTTCTTGGCGATGTCCATTCTGCTCTTTGACTTCATGGTGATCTAACCCTAACCCTAAGTTGAATTTTGCTCCAATGGGATTTGACCATTTGTTTTGCCAGGAAACATAGATAGGGCAGGCCAGAAAAGTCATTGTCTTCCTAACCACACTCAAACACTGCAAATTTTCAGCGATGTCCATTTTGCTCTATGACTTCATGGTGATCTAACCCTAACCGTAAGTGTAATTTTCCTCCAATGGGATTTTCCCATGTATTTTGCCAGGAAACATAGATAGGGCAGGCTAGAAAAGTCAGTGCCTTCCTAACCACACCCAAGAAGTCCGAATTTCTTGGCAATGTCCATTTTGCTCTCTGGTTCTAGGGTGACCTAACCCTAACCCTAAGTGGAATTTTCCTCCAATCGGATTTTCCCATGTATTTTACCAGAAATCATGGATAAGGCAGGCTAGAAACGTTATTGCCTCTATAACCATACCCAAGCACTCCAAATTTGTTGGCGAGGACCATTTTGCTCTATGAGTTCATGGTGACCTAACACTAACCCTAAGTGGAATTTTCCTCCAATGGGATTTTCCCATTTATTTTGCCAGAAAACATGGATAGGGCAGGCTAGAAACGTCATTGCCATCCTAATCATACCCAAGGATTCCGAATTTGTTGGTGATGGCCATTTAGCTCTATGAGTTCATGGTGACCTGACCCTAACCCTAAGTGGAATTTTCCTCCAATGGGATTTTCCCATATATTTTGCCAAGAAACATACATAGAGCAGGCTAGAAAAGTCAGTGTCTTCCTAACCACACCCAAGCAGTCAGAATTTGTTGGCAATGTCCATTTTGCTCTATGAGTTCATGGTAACCTAACCATAACCCTAAGTGGAATTTTCCTCCAATGGGATTTCCCCATGTATTTTGCCAGGAAACATAGATAGAGCAGACTAGAAAAGTCATTGCCTTCCTAACCATACCCAACCACTCCAAATTTGATGGCAATGTCCGTTTTGCTCTATGAGTTCATGGTAACCTAACCCTAAGCCTACATGGAATTTTCCTTCAAAGGGATTTTCCCATGCATTTTGCCAGGAAACATAGATAGGGCAGGATAGAAACGTCATTGCCTTCCTAACCATGCCCAAGCACTCCGAATTTGTTGGCAATGTCCATTTTGCTCTATTTGTTCATGGTGACCTATCCCTAACCCTAAGTGGAATTTTCCTTCAAAGGGATTTTCCCATGTATTTTGCCAGAAAACATAGATAGAGCAGACTAGAAAAGTCATACTCTTCCTAACCACACCCAAGCACTCCAAATTTTTGGCAATGTCCATTTTGCTCAATGAGATCATGGTAACCTAACCCTAAGTGGAATTTTCCTGCAATGGGATTTTCCCATTTATTTTACCAGAAAACATAGATAGGGCAGGTAAGAAACGTCATTGCCTTCCTACCCATGCCCAAGCACTCCGAATTTGTTGGCAATGTCCATTTTGCTTTATGAGTTCATGGTGACCTAACGCTAACCCTAAGTGGAATTTTCCTCCAAAGGGATTTTCCCATGTATTTTGCCAGGAAACATAGATAGGGCAGGCTAGAAAAGTCAGTGTCTTCCTAACCAAACCCCATAAGTCCGAATTTGTTGGCAATGTCCATTTTGCTCTATGAGTTCAGGGTGACCTAACCCTAACTGTTAGTGGAATTTTCCTCCAATGGGTTTTTCCCATTTATTTTGCCAGTAAACAGAGATAGGGCAGGCTAGAAACGTCATTGCCTTCCTAACCATACCCAAGCACTCTGAATTTGTTGGCAATGTCCATTTTGCGCTTTGAGTTCATGGTGATCTAAACCAAACCCTAAGTGGAATTTTCCTCCAGTGCGATTTTCCCATTTATTTTGCCAGGAAACATAGATAGAGTAGACTAGAAAAGTCATTGTCTTCCTAACCATAACCAAGCACTCCAAATTTTCGGCAATGTCCATTTTGCTCAATGAGTTCATCGTAACCTAACCCTAAGTGGAATTTTCCTCCAATGGGATTTTCCCATTTATTTTGCCAGGAAAGATAGATAGGGCAGGCTGGAAAAGTCAGTGCCTTCCTAACCACACCCAAGCAGTTCGAATTTTTTGGCAATGTCCATTTTGCTCTATGAGTTCATGGTAACCTAACCCTAACCCTAAGTGGAATTTTCCTCCAATGGGATTTTCCCATGTATTTTGCCAGGAAACATTGATAGGGCAGGCTAGAAAAGTCATTGTCTTCCTAACCATACCCAAGCACTTCGAATTTCTTGGCGATGTCCATTTTGCTCTATTAGTTAATGGTGACCTAACCCTAACCCTAAGTGTAATTTTCCTCCAATGGGATTTTCCCATTTATTTTACCAGAAACCATGGATAAGGCAGGATAGAAAATTCAGTGCCTTCCTAACCACACCGAAGAAGTCCAAATTTGTTGGCAATGTTCATTTTGCTCTATGGGTTCATGGTAACCTAACCTTAACCCTACGTGGAATTTTCCTACAATGGGATTTTCCCATGTATTTTGCCAGGAAACATAGATAGGGCAGGCTAGAAACGTCATTGCCTTCCTAACCATACCCAAGCACTCTGAATTTCTTGGCGATGTCCATTCTGCTCTTTGACTTCATGGTGATCTAACCCTAACCCTAAGTGGAATTTTGCTCCAATGGGATTTGACCATTTGTTTTGCCAGGAAACATAGATAGGGCAGGCCAGAAAAGTCATTGTCTTCCTAACCACACTCAAGCACTGCAAATTTTCAGCGATGTCCATTTTGCTCTATGAGTTCATGGTGATCTAACCCTAACTGTAAGTGGAATTTTCCTCCAATGGGATTTTCCCATTTATTTTGCCAGGAAAGATAGATATGGCAGGCTGGAAAAGTCAGTGCCTTCCTCACCACACCCAAGCAGTTCGAATTTGTTGGCAATGTCCATTTTGCTCTATGAGTTCATGGTAACCTAACCCTAACCCTAAGTGGAATTTTCCTCCAATGGGATTTTCCCATGTATTTTGCCAGGAAACATAGATAGGGCAGGCTAGAAAAGTCATTGCCTTGATAACCACACCCAAGCAATCCAAGTTTTCGGCGACGTCCATTTTGCTCTATGAGTTCATGGTGACATAACCCTAACCCTAAGTAGAATTATAATCCAAGGGGATTTTCCCATGTATTTTGCCAGGAAACATAGATAGGGCAGGCTAGAAACGTCATTGCCTTCCTAACCATACCCAAGCACTCCGAATTTGTTGGCGATCTCCATTTTGCTCTATGACTTCACGGTGATCTAACCCTAACCCTAAGTGGAATTTTGCTCCAATGGGATTTTCCCATTTGTTTTGCCAGGAAACATAGATAGGGCAGTACAGAAAAGTCATTGTCTTCCTAACCACACTCAAACACTGCAAATTTTCAGCGATGTCCATTTTGCTCTATGACTTCATGGTGATCTAACCCTAACCGTAAGTGTAATTTTCCTCCAATGGGATTTTCCCATGTATTTTGCCAGGAAACATAGATAGGGCAGGCTAGAAAAGTCAGTGCCTTCCTAACCACACCAAAGAAGTCCGAATTTCTTGGCAATGTCCATTTTGCTCTCTGAGTTCAGGGTGACCTAACCCTAACCCTAAGTGGAATTTTCCTCCAATGGGATTTTCCCATGTATTTTACCAGAAATCATGGATAAGGCAGGCTAGAAACGTTATTGCCTCTATAACCATACCCAAGCACTCCAAATTTGTTGGCGAGGTCCATTTTGCTCTATGAGTTCATGGTGACCTAACACTAACCCTAAGTGGAATTTTCCTCCAATGGGATTTTCCCATTTGTCTTGCCAGGAAACATTGATAGGGCAGGCTAGAAACTTCATTGTCTTCCTTTCCACACCCAAGCAAATTTTCAGCAATGTCCATTTTGCTCTATGAGTTCATGGTAACCTAACCATAACCCTAAGTGGAATTTTCCTCCAATGGGATTTTCCCATGTATTTTGCCAGGAAACATAGAAAGAGCAGACTAGAAAAGTCATTGCCTTCCTAACCATACCCAACCACTCCAAATTTGTTGGCAATGTCCGTTTTGCTCTATGAGTTCATGGTAACCTAACCCTAAGCCTACATGGAATTTTCCTTCAAAGGGATTTTCCCATGTATTTTGCCAGGAAACATAGATAGGGCAGGATAGAAACGTCATTTCCTTCCTAACCATGCCCAAGCACTCCGAATTTGTTGGCAATGTCCATTTTGCTCTATGTGTTCATGGTGACCTATCCCTAACCCTAAGTGGAATTTTCCTTCAAAGGGATTTTCCCATGTATTTTGCCAGAAAACATAGATAGAGCAGACTAGAAAAGTCAAACTCTTCCTAACCACACCCAAGCACTCCAAATTTTCGGCAATGTCCATTTTGCTCAATGAGATCATGGTAACCTAACCCTAAGTGGAATTTTCCTGCAATGGGATTTTCCCATTTATTTTACCAGAAAACATAGATAGGGCAGGTAAGAAACGTCATTGCCTTCCTACCCATGCCCAAGCACTCCGAATTTGTTGGCAATGTCCATTTTGCTTTATGAGTTCATGGTGACCTAACGCTAACCCTAAGTGGAATTTTCCTCCAAAGGGATTTTCCCATGTATTTCGCCAGGAAACATAGATAGGGCAGGCTAGAAAAGTCCGTGTCTTCCTAACCAAACCCCAGAAGTCCGAATTTGTTGGCAATGTCCATTTTGCTCTATGAGTTCAGGGTGACCTAACCCTAACAGTTAGTGGAATTTTCCTCCAATGGGATTTTCCCATTTATTTTGCCAGTAAACAGAGATAGGGCAGGCTAGAAACGTCATTGCCTTCCTAACCATACCCAAGCACTCTGAATTTGTTGGCAATGTCCATTTTGCGCTTTGAGTTCATGGTGATCTAAACCAAACCCTAAGTGGAATTTTCCTCCAGTGGGATTTTCCCATTTATTTTGCCAGGAAACATAGATAGAGCAGACTAGAAAAGTCATTGTCTTCCTAACCATAACCAAGCACTCCAAATTTTCGGCAATGTCCATTTTGCTCAATGAGTTCATCGTAACCTAACCCTAAGTGGAATTTTCCTCCAATGGGATTTTCCCATTTATTTTGCCAGGAAAGATTGATATGGCAGGCTGGAAAAGTCAGTGCCTTCCTCACCACACCCAAGGAGTTCGAATTTCTTGGCGATGTCCATTTTGCTCTATGACTTCATGGTGATCTAACTCTAACCCTAATTGGAATGTTGCTCCAATGGGATTTTACCATTTGTTTTGCCAGGAAACATAGATAGGGCAGGCCAGAAAAGTCATTGTCTTCCTAACCACACTAAAGCACTCCGAATTTCTTGGCGATGTTCATTTTCCTCTATGAGTTCATGGTGAGCTAACCCTAACCCTAAGTGGAATTTTCCTCCAATGGGGTTTTCCCATTTATTTTGCCAGGAAACATAGATAGAGCAGGCTAGAAAAGTCATTGCCTTCCTAACCATACCCAAGCACGTCGAATTTCTTGGCGATGTCCATTTTGCTCTATTAGTTAATGGTGACCTAACCCTAACCCTAAGTGTAATTTTCCTCCAATGGGATTTTCCCATTTATTTTACCAGAAACCATGGATAAGGCAGGATAGAAAAGTCAGTGCCTTCCTAACCACACCGAAGAAGTCCAAATTTTTTGGCAATGTTCATTTTGCTCTATGGGTTCATGGTAACCTAACCTTAACCCTACGTGGAATTTTCCTACAATGGGATTTTCCCATGTATTTTGCCAGGAAAAATAGATAGGGCAGGCTAGAAACGTCATTGCCTTCCTAACCATACCCAAGCACTCTGAATTTCTTGGCGATGTCCATTTTGCTCTATGACTTCATGGTGATCTAACCCTAACCCTAAGTGGAATTTTGCTCCAATGGGATTTTACCATTTGTTTTGCCAGGAAACATAGATAGGGCAGGCCAGAAAAGTCATTGTCTTCCTAACCACACGCAAGCACTGCAAATTTTCGGCGATGTCCATTTTGCTCTATGAGTTTATGGTGATCTAACGCTAACCGTAAGTGGAATTTTCCTCCAATGGGATTTTCCCATTTATTTTGCCAGGAAAGATAGATATGGCAGGCTGGAAAAGTCAGTGCCTTCCTCACCACACCCACGCAGTTCGAATTTGTTGGCAATGTCCATTTTGCTCTATGAGTTCATGGTAACCTAACCCTAACCCTAAGTGGAATTTTCCTCCAATGGGATTTTCCCATGTATTTTGCCAGGAAACATAGATAGGGCAGGCTAGAAAAGTCATTGCCTTGATAACCACACCCAAGCAATCCAAATTTTCGGCGACATCCATTTTGCTCTATGAGTTCATGGTGACATAACCCTAACCCTAAGTAGAATTATAATCCAAGGGGATTTTCCCATGTATTTTGCCAGGAAACATAGATAGGGCAGGCTAGAAACGTCATTGCCTTCCTAACCATACCCAAGCACTCCGAATTTGTTGGCGATCTCCATTTTGCTCTATGACTTCATGGTGATCTAACCCTAACCCTAAGTGGAATTTTGCTCCAATGGGATTTTCCCATTTGTTTTGCCAGGAAACATAGATAGGGCAGGCCAGAAAAGTCATTGTCTTCCTAACCACACTCAAACACTGCAAATTTTCAGCGATGTCCATTTTGCTCTATGACTTCATGGTGATCTAACCCTAACCGTAAGTGGAATTTTCCTCCAATGGGATTTTACCATTTATTTTGCCAGGAAAGATAGATAGGGCAGGCTGGAAAAGTCAGTGCCTTCCTAACCACACCCAAGCAGTTCGAAATTGTTGGCAATGTCCATTTTGCTCTATGAGTTCATAGTAACCTAACCCTAACCCTAAGTGGAATTTTCCTCCAATGGGATTTTCCCATGTATTTTGCCAGGAAACATAGATAGGGCAGGCTAGAAAAGTCATTGCCTTCCTAACCACACCCAAGAAGTCCGAATTTGTTGGCAATGTCCATTTTGCTCTCTGAGTTCAGGGTGACCTAACCCTAACCCTAAGTGGAATTTTCCTCCAATCGGATTTTCCCATGTATTTTACCAGAAATCATGGATAAGGCAGGCTAGAAACGTTATTGCCTCTATAACCATACCCAAGCACTCCAAATTTGTTGGCGAGGACCATTTTGCTCTATGAGTTCATGGTGACCTAACACTAACCCTAAGTGGAATTTTCCTCCAATTGGATTTTCCCATTTATTTTGCCAGAAAACATGGATAGGGCAGGCTAGAAATGTCATTGCCATCCTAACCATACCCAAGGATTCCGAATTTGTTGGTGATGGCCATTTAGCTCTATGAGTTCATGGTGACCTGACCCTAACCCTAAGTGGAATTTTCCTCCAATGGGATTTTCCTATATATTTTGCCAAGAAACATACATAGAGCAGACTAGAAAAGTCATTAACTTCCTAACCATACCCAACCACTCCAAATTTGTTGGCAATGTCCGTTTTGCTCTATGAGTTCATGGTAACCTAACCCTAAGCCTACATGGAATTTTCCTTCAAAGGGATTTTCCCATGTATTTTGCCAGGAAACATAGATAGGGCAGGATAGAAACGTCATTGCCTTCCTAACCATGCCCAAGCACTCCGAATTTGTTGGCAATGTCCATTTTGCTCTGTGTGTTCATGGTGACCTATCCCTAACCCTAAGTGGAATTTTCCTTCAAAGGGATTTTCACATGTATTTTGCCAGAAAACATAGATAGAGCAGACTAGAAAAGTCAAACTCTTCCTAACCACACCCAAGCACTCCAAATTTTCGGCAATGTCCATTTTGCTCAATGAGATCATGGTAACCTAACCCTAAGTGGAATTTTCCTGCAATGGGATTTTCCCATTTATTTTACCAGAAAACATAGATAGGGCAGGCTAGAAACGTCATTGCCTTCCTAACCACACTAAAGCACTCCGAATTTCTTGGCGATGTTCATTTTCCTCTATGAGTTCATGGTGAGCTAACCCTAACCCTAAGTGGAATTTTCCTCCAATGGGGTTTTCCCATTTATTTTGCCAGGAAACATAGATAGAGCAGGCTAGAAAAGTCATTGCCTTCCTAACCATACCCAAGCACGTCGAATTTCTTGGCGATGTCCATTTTGCTCTATTAGTTAATGGTGACCTAACCCTAACCCTAAGTGTAATTTTCCTCCAATGGGATTTTCCCATTTATTTTACCAGAAACCATGGATAAGGCAGGATAGAAAAGTCAGTGCCTTCCTAACCACACTGAAGAAGTCCAAATTTGTTGGCAATGTTCATTTTGCTCTATGGGTTCATGGTAACCTAACCTTAACCCTACGTGGAATTTTCCTTCAAAGGGATTTGCCCATGTATTTTGCCAGATAACATAGATAGAGCAGACTAGAAAAGTCATACTCTTCCTAACCACACTCAAGCACTGCAAATTTTCAGCGATGTCCATTTTGCTCTATGAGTTCATGGTGATCTAACCCTAACCGTAAGTGGAATTTTCCTCCAATGGGATTTTACCATTTATTTTGCCAGGAAAGATAGATATGGCAGGCTGGAAAAGTCAGTGCCTTCCTCACCACACCCAAGCAGTTCGAATTTGTTGGCAATGTCCATTTTGCTCTATGAGTTCATGGTAACCTAACCCTAACCCTAAGTGGAATTTTCCTCCAATGGGATTTTCCCATGTATTTTGCCAGGAAGGATAGATATGGCAGGCTGGAAAAGTCAGTGCCTTCCTCACCACACCCAAGGAGTTCGAATTTGTTGGCGATGTCCATTTTGCTCTATGACTTCATGGTGATCTAACCCTAACCCTAAGTGGAATTTTGCTCCAATGGGATTTTCCCATGTATTTTGCCAGGAAACATAGATAGGGCAGGCTAGAAACGTCATTGCCTTCCTAACCATACCCAAGCACTCCGAATTTGTTGGCGATGTCCATTTTGCTCTATGAGTTCATGGTGAGCTAACCCTAACCCTAAGTGGAATTTTCCTCCAATGGGATTTTCCTATTTATTTTGCCAGGAAACATAGATAGAGCAGACAAGAAAAGTCATTGTCTTCCTAACTACACCCAAGCAGATTTTCAGTGATGTCTATTTTGCTTTATGAGTTCATGGTAACCTAACCCTAAGCCTACGTGGAATTTTACTCCAATAAGATTTTCCCATGTATTTTGCCACGAAACAAAGATAGGGCAGGCTAGAAAAGTCAGTGCCTTCCTAACCAGACCCAAACACTCCAAATTTGTTGGCGATGTCCATTTTGCTCTATGAGTTCATGGTGAGCTAACCCTAACCCTAAGTGGAATTTTCCTCCAATGGGATTTTCCCATTTATTTTGCTAGGAAAAATAGAAAGAGCAGACTAGAAAAGTCATTGTCTTCCTAACCACCACCCTAGCAAATTTTCAGTGATGTCCATTTTGCTCTATGAGTTCATGGTAACCTAACCCTAACCCTACGTGGAATTTTCCTCCAATGGGATTTTCCCATGTATTTTGCCAGGAAACATAGATAGGGCAGGCTAGAAAAGTCAGTGCCTTCCTAATCATACCCAAGCACTCCGAATTTGTTGGCAAAGTCCATTTTGCTCTATGAGTTCATGGTGACCTAACCCTAACCTTAAGGGGAATTTTCCTCCAATGTGATTTTCCCATGTGTTTTGCCAGGAAACATAGATAGGGAAAGCTAGAAAAGTAAGTGCCTTCCTAACGACAGCCAAGCAGTCCAAATTTGTTGGCAATGTCCATTTTGCTCTATGAGTTCATGGTGATCTAAGCCTAACCCTAAGTGGAATTTTCCTCCAATGGGTATTTCCCATTTATTTTGTCAGGAAACATAGATAGAGCAGACTAGAAAAACCATTGTCCTCCTAACCACACACAAGCAAACTTTCAGCGATGTCCATTTTGCTCTATGGGTTCATGGTGACCTAACCCTAACCCTAAGTGGAATTTTCCTCCAATTGCATTTTCCCATATATTTTATCAGATAACATGGATAGGGCAGGCTAGAAACGTCATTGCTATCCTAACCATACCCAAGAACTCCGAATTTGTTGGCGATGTCCTATCTATGTTTCCTGGCAAAATACGTGGCAAAATCCCATTTGAGGAAAATTTCATGTAGGGTTAGGGTTAGGTTACCATGAACTCATAGAGCAAAATGGACATCGCTGAAAATTTGCTTGGGTGTGGTTAGGAAGACAATGACTTTTCTAGTCTGCTCTATCTATGTTTCCTGGCAAAATAAATGGGAAAATCCCATTGGAGGAAAATTCCACTTAGGGTTAGTGTTAGATCACCATAAACCCGTAGAGCAAAATGGACATCGCCAACAAATTTGGAGTACTTGGGTATGGTTAGGATGGCAATGACGTTTCTAGCCTGCCCTATCTATGTTTCCTGGCAAAATACATGTGAAAATCCCATTGGAGGAAAATTCCACTTAGGGTTAGGGTTAGGTCACCATGAACCCATAGAGCAAAATGGACATCGCCAACAAATTCGGAGTGCTTGGATATGGTTAGGATGGCAATGACATTTCTGGCCTGCCCTATCCATGTTTTCTGGCAAACTATATGGGAAAATGCCATTGGAGGAAAATTCCATGTACGGTTAGGGTTAGGTACCATGAACCCATAGAGCAATATGGACATTGCCAACAAATTCGGACTGCTTGTGTGTAATTAGGAAGGCACTGACTTTTCTAGCCTGCCCTATCTATGTTTCCAGGCAAAATACATGGGAAAATCCCATTGGAGGAAAATTCCACGTGGGGTTAGGGTTAGGTTACCATGAACTCATAGAGCAAAATGGACATTGCCAACAAATTTGGACTGTTTTGGTGTGGTTAGGAAGGCAATGACGTTTCTATCCTGGCTTATCCATGATTTCTGATAAAATAAATGGGAAAATGCCATTGGAGGAAAATTCCACTTAGGGTTAGGGTTATGTCACCATGAACTCATAGAGCAAAATAGACATCACCGAAAATTTGGATTGCTTGGGTGTGGTTAGCAAGGCAATGACTTTTCTAGCCTGTCCTATCTATGTTTCCTTGCAAAATACATGGGAAAATTCCATTGGAGTAAAATTCCTCTTAGTGTTAGGGTTAGCTCACCATGAACTCATAGAGCCAAATTGAACTCGCTGAAAATTTGCTTGGGTGTGGTTAGGAAGACAATGATTTTTCTAGTGTGCCCTATCTATGTTTCCTGGCAAAATAAATGGGAAAATCCCATTGGAGGAAAATTCCCCTTAAGGTTAGTGTTAGGTCACCATAAACTAATAGAGCGAAATGGAGATTGCCGAAAATTTGCAGTCCTTGACTGTAGTTAGGAAGACAATGACTTTTCTATGTTTCCTGGCAAAATAAATGGGAAAATCCTATTGGAGGAAAATTCCACTTAGGGTTAGGGTTAGATCACCATGAACTCATAGAGCAAAATGGACATCGCCATCAAATTCGGAGTGCTTGGGTGTGGTTAGGAAGGCAATGACGTTTGTAGCCTGCCCTATCCATGTTTTCTGGTAAAATACATGGGAAAATGCCACTGGAGGAAAATTCCATGTAGGGTGAGGGTTAGGTTACCATGACCTCATAAAGCAAAATGGACATCGCTGAAAATTTGCTTGGGTGTGGTTAGGAAGACAATGGCTTTTCTAGTGTGCTCTATCTATGTTTCCTGGCAAAATAAATGGGAAAATCATATTAGAGGAAAATTCCACTTAGGGTTAGGGTTATATCACCATGAAGTCATAGAGCAAAATGGACATCGCCAACAAATTCGGAGTGGTTGGGTATGGTTAGGAAGGCCCTGACTTTTCTAGCCTGCCCTATCTATTTTTTCTTGGCAAAACAAATGAGAAAATCCCATTGGAGGAAAATTCCACTTAGGCTTAGGATTAGATCACCATGAACTCATAGAGCAAAATGGACATCGCCAACAAATAAGGAATGCTTGGGTGTGGTTAGGAAGGCACTGACTTTTCTATCCTGCCTTATCCATGATTTCTGGTAAAATACATAAGAAAACCCCATTGGATGAAAATTCCCCTTAAGGTTAGGGTTAGGTCACCATGAACTAATAGAGCAAAATGGACATTGCCGAAAATTAGGAGTGCTTGGGTGTTGTTAGGAAGACAATGACTTTTCTAGTCTGCTCTATCTATGTTTCCTGGCAAAATAAATGCGAAAATCCCATTGGAGGAAAATTCCACCTATGGTTAGGCTTAGGTCACCATGAACTCAAAGAGCAAAATGGACGTCGCCGAAAATTTGCAGTGCTTGAGTGTGGTTAGAAAGACAATGACTTTTCTAGCCTGCCCTATCTATGTTTCCTGTCAAAATACATGGGAAAATCCCATTGGAGGAAAATTCCACTTAGAGTTAGGGTTAGGATCACCATGAACTCTTAGAGCAAAATGGACATCGCCACCAAATTCAGAGTGCTTGGGTATGGTTAGGATGGCAATGACGTTTGTAGCCTGCCCCATCCATGTTTTCTGGTAAAATACATGGGAAAATCCCTTTGGAGGAAAATTCTACGTAGGATTAGGCTTCGGTCACCATGAACACATAGAGCAAAATGGACATCGCCAACAAATTCGGAGTCCTTGGGTATGGATAGGAAGGCACTGACTTTTCTAGTCTGCCCTATCTGTGTTTCCTGTCAAAATACATGGGAAAATCCCATTGGAGGAAAATTCCACTTAGGGTTAGGGCTATGTTACCATGAACTCCTAGAGCAAAATGGACACTGCCAACAAATTCGGACTGCTTGGGTGACGTTAGGAAGACACTGACTTTTCTAGCCTGCCTTATCCATGTTTTCTAGGAAAATACATGGGAAAATCCCATTGGAGGAAAATTCCACTTAGGGTTAGGGTAAGGTTACCATGAACTCATAGAGCAAAATGGACATTGCCAACAAATTCGGACTGCTTGGGTGACGTTAGGAAGACACTGACTTTTCTACCCTGCCCTATCTATGTTTCCTGGCAAAATAAATGGGAAAATCCTAATGGAGGAAAATTCCCCTTAAGGTTAGGATTAGGTCACCATGAACTAATAGAGCAAAATGGAGATTGCCGAAAATTTGCAGTCCTTTACTGTAGTTAGGAAGACAATGACTTTTCTATGTTTCCTGGCAAAATAAATAGGAAAATCCTATTGGAGGAAAATTCCACTTAGGGTTAGGGTTAGATCACCATGAACTCATAGAGCAAATGGACATCGCCAACAAATTCGGAGTGCTTGGGTATGGTTAGGATGGCAGTGACGTTTCTAGCATGCCCTATCCATGTTTTCTGGTAAAATACATGGGAAAATGCCCTTGGAGGAAAATTCCATGTAGGGTTAGGGTTAGGTTACCATGACCTCATAGAGCAAAATGGACATCGCTGAAAATTTGCTTAGGTGTGGTTAGGAAGACAATGGCTTTTCTGGTGTGCTCTATCTATGTTTCCTGGCAAAATAAAAGGCAAAATCATTTTAGAAGAAAATTCCACTTAGGGTTAGGGTTATATCACCATGAAGTCATAGAGCAAAATAGACGTCGCCAACAAATTCGGAGTGGGTGGGTATCGTTAGGAAGGCCCTGACTTTTCTAGCCTGCCCTATCTATGATTCCTGGCAAAATAAATTAGAAAATCCCATTGGAGGAAAATTCCACTTAGGGTTAGGATTAGATCACGATGAACTCATAGAGCAAAATGGACATTGCCAACAAATAAGGAATGCTTCGGTGTGGTTAGGAAGGCACAGACTTTTCTATCCTGCCTTATCCATGATTTCTGGTAAAATACATAAGAAAATCCCATTGGAGGAAAATTCCACTTAGGGTTAGGTTACCATGATCTCATAGAGCAAAATGGACATCCCCGAAAATTAGGAGTGCTTGGGTGTGGTTAGGAAGACACTGACTTTTCTAGCCTGCTCTATCTGTGTTTCCTTGCAAAATACATGAGAAAATCCCATTGGAGGAAAATTCCACTTAGGGTTAGGGTTAGGTCACCATGAACTCATAGAGCTAAATGGACATCGCCAACAAATTCGGACTGCTTAGGTATGGTTAGGATGGCAATGACGTTTCTAGCCTGCCCTATCCATGATTTCTGGCAAAATATATGGGAAAATGCCATTGGAGGAAAATTCCCCGTAGGGTTAAGGTTAGGTTACCATGAACTCATAGAGCAAAATGGACATCGCTGAAAATTTGCTTGGGTATGGTTAGGAAGGCACTGACTTTTCAAGGCTGCCCTATCTGTGTTTCCTGGCAAAATACATGGGAAAATCCCATTGGAGGAAAATTCCACTAACTGTTAAGGTTAGGTCACCCTGAATTCATAGAGCAAAATGGACATCGCCAACAAATTTGGAGTGCTTGGATGTGGTTAGGAAGGCAATGACGTTTCTAGCCTGCCCTATCCAGTTTTTCTGTCAAAATACATGGGAAAATCCCACTGGAGGAAAATTCCACTTAGGGTTAGGGGTAGGTCACCATGAACTCATAGAGCAAAATGGACATTGGAAACAAATTCGGAGTGCTTGGGCATGGTTAGGAAGGCAATGACGTTTTTTACCTGCCCTTTCTATGTTTTCTGGTAAAATACATGGGAAAATCCCATTGGAGAAAAATTCCACTTAGGGTTAGGTTACCATGATCTCATAGAGCGAAATGGACATTGCTGAAAATTTGGAGTACTTGGGTGTGTTTAGGAAGACAATGACTTTTCTAGTCTGCTCTATCTATGTTTCCTGGCAAAATAAATGGGAAAATCCCTTTGGAGGAAAATTCCACTTAGGGTTAGGGTTAGATCACCATGAACTCATAGCGCAAAATGGACATCGCCAAAAATTTGGAGTGCTTGGGTGTGGTTAGCAAGGCAATGAGTTTTCTAGCTTGCCCTATCTAGGTTTCCTGGCAAAATAAATGGGAAAATCCTATTGGAGGAAAATTCCACTAAGGGTTAGGATTAGATCACCATGAACTCATCGAGCAAAATAGATATAGCCAACAAATGCGGACTGGTTTGGTATGGTTAGGAAGGCACTGACTTTTCTAGCCTGCCCTATCTATGTTTCCTGGCAAAATACATGGGAAAATCCCATTGGAGGAAAATTCCACTTAGGGTTAGGGTTAGGTTACCATGAACTCATAGAGCAAAATGGACATTGCCAACAAATTCGGACTGTTTGGGTGTGGTTAGGAAGGCACTGATTTTTCTAGCCTGCCCTATCTATGTTTCCTGGCAAAATACATGGGAAAATCCCATTGGAGGAAAATTCCACTTAGGGTTAGGGTTAGGTCACCATGAACTCAGAGAGCAAAACGGAAACCGCCAACAAATTTGGAGTTCTTGGGTATGGTTAGGATGGCAATGACATTTCTACCCTGCCCTATCCAAGTTTTCTTGCAAAATATATGGGAAAATGCCATTGGAGGAAAATTCCACGTAGGGTTAGGGTTAGGTTACAATGAACCCATAGAGCAAAATGGACATTGCAAACAAATTCGGACTTCTTTGGTGTGGTTAGGAAGGCACTGAATTTTCTATCCTGGCTTATCCATGATTTCTGATAAAATAAATGGGAAAATCCCATTGGAGGAAAATTCCACTTAGGGTAAGGGATAGATCACCATGAACTCATAGAGCAAAATGGACATCGCCAACAAATTCGGAGTGCTTGGGTATGCTTAGGAAGGCAATGACGTTTCTACCCTGCCCTATCTATGTTTCCTGGCAAAATACATGGGAAAGTCCCATTGGAGGAAAATTCCACGTAGGGTTAGGGTTAGGTTACAATGAACCCATAGAGCAAAATGGACATTGCAAACAAATTCGGACTTCTTTGGTGTGGTTAAGAAGGCACTGACTTTTCTATCCTGCCTTATCCATGATTTCGGAGGGGGGGAAATGGCGGGTCGCCTTGTTTGGCGACCTCCGAAAAATGTTCGATCGACCCCAAATGGGGTCGCGACCTATAGGTTGAGAACCGCTGCTCTATGAGTTCATGGTGACCTAAACCTAACCCTAAGTGGAATTGTCCTCCAATGGGATTTTCCCATGTATTTTGCTAGGAAACATAGATAGGGCAGGCTAGAAACGTCATTGCCTTCCTAACTATACCCAACCACTCCGAATTTGTTGGCAATGTCCATTTTGCTCTATGAGTTCATGGTGATCTAACCCTAACCCTAAGTGTAATTTTCCTCCAATGGAATTTTCCCACGTATTTTGCAGGAAACATAGATAAGGCAGGCTAGAAAAGTCAGTGCCTTCCTAACCACACCCAAGCAAATTTTCAGTGATGTCCATTTTGCTCTATTAATTCATGGTGACCTAACCCTAACCCTAAGTGGAATTTTCCTTCAAAGGGATTTTCCCATGTATTTTGCCAGAAAACATAGATAGAGCAGACTAGAAAAGTCATACTCTTCCTAACCACACCCAAGCACTCCAAATTTTCGGCAATGTCCATTTTGCTCAATGAGATCATGGTAACCTAACCCTAAGTGGAATTTTCCTGCAATGGGATTTTCCCATTTATTTTACCAGAAAACATAGATAGGGCAGGTAAGAAACGTCATTGCCTTCCTACCCATGCCCAAGCACTCCGAATTTTTGGACAATGTCCATTTTGCTTTATGAGTTCATGGTGACCTAACCCTAACTCTAAGTGGAATTTTCCTACAATGGGATTTTCCCATTTATTTTACCAGAAAACATAGATAGGGCAGGTAAGAAACGTCATTGCCTTCCTACCCATGCCCAAGCACTCCGAATTTGTTGGCAATGTCCATTTTGCTTTATGAGTTCATGGTGACCAAACCATAACCCTAAGTTGAATTTTTCTCCATTGTGATTTTCCCTGTATTTTACCAGAAAACATAGATAGGGCGGGCTAGAAAAGTCAGTGCCTTCCTAACCACACCCAAGCAAATTTTCAGCGATATCCATTTTGCTCTATGAGTTCATGGTGACCTAACCCTAACCCTTAGTGGAATTTTCCTCGAATGGGATTTTCCCATGTATTTTGCCAGGAAACATAGATAGGGCAGGCTAGAAAAGTCAGTGCCTTCCTAACCACACCCAAGAAGTCCGAATTTGTTGGCAATGTCCATTTTGCTCTCTGAGTTCAGGGTGACCTAACCCTAACAGTTAGTGGAATTTTACTCCAATGGGATTTTCCCATGTATTTTACCAGAAATCATGGATAAGGCAGGCTAGAAACGTTATTGCCTATATAACCATACCCAAGCAATCCAAATTTGTTGGCGAGGACCATTTTGCTCTATGAGTTCATGGTGACCTAACACTAACCCTAAGTGGAATTTTCCTCCAATGGGATTTTCCCATTTATTTTGCCAGAAAACATGGATAGGGCAGGCTAGAAACGTCATTGCCATCCTAACCATACCCAAGGATTCCGAATTTGTTGGTGATGGCCATTTAGCTCTTTGAGTTCATGGTGACCTGACCCTAACCCTAAGTGGAATTTTCCTCCAATGGGATTTTCCCATATATTTTGCCAAGAAACATACATAGAGCAGGCTAGAAAAGTCAGTGTCTTCCTAACCACACCAAAGCAGTCATAATTTGTTGGCAATGTCCATTTTGCTCTATGAGTTCATGGTAACCTAACCATAACCCTAAGTGGAATTTTCCTCCAATGGGATTTCCCCATGTATTTTGCCAGGAAACATAGATAGACCAGACTAGAAAAGTCATTGCCTTCCTAACCATACCCAACCACTCCAAATTTGTTGGCAATGTCTGTTTTGCTCTATGAGTTCATGGTAACCTAATCCTAAGCCTACATGGAATTTTCCTTCAAAGGGATTTTCCCATGTATTTTTCCAGGAAAAATAGATAGGGCAGGATAGAAACGTCATTGCCTTCCTAACCATGCCCAAGCACTCCGAATTTGTTGGCAATGTCCATTTTGCTCTATGTGTTCATGGTGACCTATCCCTAACCCTAAGTGGAATTTTCCTTTTTCCCATGTATTTTGCCAGAAAACATAGATAGAGCAGACTAGAAAAGTCATACTCTTCCTAACCACACCGAAGCACTCCAAATTTTCGGCAATGTCCATTTTGCTCAATGAGATCATGGTAACCTAACCCTAAGTGGAATTTTCCTGCAATGGGATTTTCCCATTTATTTTACCAGAAAACATAGATAGGGCAGGTAAGAAACGTCATTGCCTTCCTACCCATGCCCAAGCACTCCGAATTTGTTGGCAATGTCCATTTTGCTTTATGAGTTCATGGTGACCTAACGCTAACCCTAAGTGGAATTTTCCTCCAAAGGGATTTTCCCATGTATTTTGCCACGAAACAAAGATAGGGCAGGCTGGAAAAGTCAGTGCCTTCCTAACCACACCCAAGCAGTTCGAATTTGTTGGCAATGTCCATTTTGCTCTCTGAGTTCAGGGTGACCTAACCCTACCAGTTAGTGGAATTTTTCCTCCTCCAATGGGATTTTCCCATGTATTTTACCAGCAAACATAGATAGGGCAGGCTAGAAAAGTCAGTGCCCTCCTAACCATACCCAAGCACTCTGCATTTGTTGGCAGTGTCCATTTTGCTCTAGGAGTTCATGGTGACCTAACCCTAACCCTAAGTGGAAATTTCCTCCAATGGGATTTTCCCATGTATTTTACCAGCAAACATGGATAGGGCAGGCTAGAAAAGTCAGTGCCCTCCTAACCATACCCAAGCACTCCGAATTTGTTGGTGACATCCATTTTGCTCTTGGAGTTCATGGTGACCTAACCCTAAGTGGAATTTTCCTCCCTGGGAATTTTCCCATATATTTTGGCCAAGAACATACATAGAGCAGGCTAGAAAAGTCAGTGTCCTTCCTAACCACAACCAAAGCAGTCATAATTTTGTTGGCAATGTCCAATTTTGCTCTATGAGTTCTGGTAACCACCATAACCATACCCTAAGAAAAGGGTTGTGAATTTCCGTCCAATGGGATTTCCCATGTATTTTACCAAGAAACATAGATAGGGCAGCCTAGAAAGGTCACTGCCTTCCTAACTATACCCAAGCACTCCGAATTTGTTGGCGTTGTCCATTTTGCTCTATGAGTTCATGGTGACCTAACCCTAACCCTAAGTGGAATTTTCCTCCAACGGGATTTTCCCATGTATTTTAACAGGAAACATAGATAGGGCATCCTGGAAAAGTCAGTGCCTTCCTAACCATAGCCAAACACTCCGAATTTGTTGGTAATGTCCATTTTGCTCTCTGAGTTCATGGTGACCTAACCCTAACCCTAATTGGAATTTTCCTTCAAAGGGATTTTCCCCCATGTATTTTGCCAGAAAACATTAGATAGAGCAGACTAGAAAAAGTCATACTCTTCCTAACAACAACCCAGCACTCCAAATTTTTCGGCAATGTCCCAATTTGCTCTCAATGAGATCATGTAACCTAACCTAAGTGAATTTTCTGCAATGGATTTTTCCCATTTATTTTACTCATAAAACATAGATGGGCAGGTAAGAACGTCAAGTGCTTCTTACCCAATGCCAAGCACTCCGATTTGTTGGCCAATGTCCATTTTGCTTTATGAGTTCATGGTGACCTAACGCTAACCCTAAGTGGAATTTTCCTCCAAAGGGATTTTCCCATGTATTTTGCCACGAAACAAAGATAGGGCAGGCTGGAAAAGTCAGTGCCTTCCTAACCACACCCAAGCAGTTCGAATTTGTTGGCAATGTCCATTTTGCTCAATGAGTTCATCGTAACCTAACCCTAAGTGGAATTTTCCTCCAATGGGATTTTCCCATTTATTTTGCCAGGAAAGATAGATAGGGAAGGCTGGAAAAGTCAGTGCCTTCCTAACCACACCCAAGCAGTTCGAATTTGTTGGCAATGTCCATTTTGCTCTATGAGTTCATGGTAACCTAACCCTAACCCTATGTGGAATTTTCCTCCAATCGGATTTTCCCATGTATTTTGCCACGAAACAAAGATAGGGCAGGTTGGAAAAGTCAGTGCCTTCCTAACCACACCCAAGCAGTTCGAATTTGTTGGCAATGTCCATTTTGCTCTATGAGTTCATGGTAACCTAACCCTAACCCTAAGTGGAATTTTCCTCCAATGTGATTTTCCCATGTATTTTGCCAGGAAACATTGATAGGGCAGGCTAGAAAAGTCATTGCCTTCCTAACCATACCCAAGCACTCCGAATTTGTTGGCGATGTCCATTTTGCTCTATGACTTCATGGTGATCTAACCCTAACCCTAAGTGGAATTTTCCTCCAATGGGATTTTCCCATTTGTTTTACCAGGAAACATTGATAGGGCAGGCTAGAAACTTCATTGTCTTCCTTTCCACACCCAAGCAAATTTTCAGCGATGTCCATTTTGCTCTATGAGTTCATGGTAACGTAACCCTAACCCTACGTGGAATTTTCCTCCAATGGCATTTTCCCATGTATTTTGCCAGGAAACATATATAGGGCAGGCTAGAAAAGTCATTGCCTTGCTAACCAGACTCAAGCAATCCAAATTTTGGGAGACGTCCATTTTGCTCTATGAGTTGATGGTGACTTAACCCTAACCCTAAGTGGAATTTTCCTCCAATGGGATTTTCCCATGTATTTTACCAGAAAACATAGATAGGGCAGGCTAGAAACGGCATTGCCTTCCTAACCATACCCAAGCACTCCGAATTTGTTGGCAATGTCCATTTTACTCTATGGGTTCATGGTAACCTAACCCTAAACCTACGTGGAATTTTCCTCCAATAGGATTTTCCCATTTAATTTGCCAGGAAACATAGATAGAGCACACTAGAAAAGTCATTGTCTTCCTAACTACACTCAAGCACTCCGAATTTGTTGGCGATGTCCATTTTGCTCTATGACTTCATGGTGATCTAACCCTAACCCTAAGTGGAATTTGGCTCCAATGGGATTTTACCATTTGTTTTGCCAGGAAACATAGATAGGGCAGGCTAGAAAAGTCATTGTCTTCCTAACCACACTCAAGCACTGCAAATTTTCAGCGATGTCCATTTTGCTCTATGAGTTCATGGTGATCTAACCCTAACCGTAAGTGGAATTTTCCTCCAATGGGATTTTCCCATTTATTTTGCCAGGAAAGATAGATATGGCAGGCTGGAAAAGTCAGTGCCTTCCTCACCACACCCAAGCAGTTCGAATTTGTTCGCAATGTCCATTTTGCTCTATGAGTTCATGGTAACCTAACCCTAACCCTAAGTGGAATTTTCCTCCAATGGGATTTTCCCATGTATTTTGCCAGGAAGGATAGATATGGCAGGCTGGAAAAGTCAGTGCCTTCCTCACCACACCCAAGGAGTTCGAATATCTTGGCGATGTCCATTTTGCTCTATGACTTCATGGTGATCTAACCCTAACCCTAAGTGGAATTTTGCTCCAATGGGATTTTACCATTTGTTTTGCCAGGAAACATAGATAGAGCAGGCTAGAAAAGTCATTGCCTTCCTAACCATACCCAAGCACGTCGAATTGCTTGGCGATGTCCATTTTGCTCTATTAGTTAATGGTGACCTAACCCTAACCCTAAGTGTAATTTTCCTCCAATGGGATTTTCCCATTTATTTTACCAGAAACCATTGATAAGGCAGGATAGAAAAGTCAGTGCCTTCCTAACCACACCGAAGAAGTCCAAATTTGTTGGCAATGTTCATTTTGCTCTATGGGTTCATGGTAACCTAACCTTAACCCTACGTGGAATTTTCCTACAATGGGATTTTCCCATGTATTTTGCCAGGAAACATAGATAGGGCAGGCTAGAAACGTCATTGCCTTACTAACCATACCCAAGCACTCTGAATTTCTTGGCGATGTCCATTTTGCTCTATGACTTCATGGTGATCTAACCCTAACCCTAAGTGGAATTTTGCTCCAATGGGATTTTCCCATTTGTTTTGCCAGGAAACATAGATAGGGCAGGCCAGAAAAGTCATTGTCTTCCTAACCACACTCAAACACTGCAAATTTTCAGCGATGTCCATTTTGCTCTATGACTTCATGGTGATCTAACCCTAACCGTAAGTGGAATTTTCCTCCAATGGGATTTTACCATTTATTTTGCCAGGAAAGATAGATAGGGCAGGCTGGAAAAGTCAGTGCCTTCCTAACCACACCCAAGCAGTTCGAAATTGTTGGCAATGTCCATTTTGCTCTATGAGTTCATAGTAACCTAACCCTAACCCTAAGTGGAATTTTCCTCCAATGGGATTTTCCCATGTATTTTGCCAGGAAACATAGATAGAGCAGGCTAGAAAAGTCATTGCCTTGATAACCACACCCAAGCAATCCAAATTTTCGGCGACGTCCATTTTGCTCTATGAGTTCATGGTGACATAACCCTAACCCTAAGTAGAATTATAATCCAAGGGGATTTTCCCATGTATTTTGCCAGGAAACATAGATAGGGCAGGCTAGAAACGTCATTGCCTTCCTAACCAGACCCAAGCACTCCGAATTTGTTGGCGATCTCCATTTTGCTCTATGACTTCATGGTGATCTAACCCTAACCCTAAGTGGAATTTTGCTCCAATGGGATTTTCCCATTTGTTTTGCCAGGAAACATAGATAGGGCAGTACAGAAAAGTCATTGTCTTCCTAACCACACTCAA
>NW_024100183.1:0-25745 GCF_016545835.1 Crotalus tigris
TTGCCAGGAAACATTGATAGGGCAGGCTAGAAACTTCATTGTCTTCCTTTCCACACCCAAGCAAATTTTCAGCAATGTCCATTTTGCTCTATGAGTTCATGGTAACCTAACCATAACCCTAAGTGGAATTTTCCTCCAATGGGATTTTCCCATGTATTTTGCCAGGAAACATAGAAAGAGCAGACTAGAAAAGTCATTGCCTTCCTAACCATACCCAACCACTCCAAATTTGTTGGCAATGTCCGTTTTGCTCTATGAGTTCATGGTAACCTAACCCTAAGCCTACATGGAATTTTCCTTCAAAGGGATTTTCCCATGTATTTTGCCAGGAAACATAGATAGGGCAGGATAGAAACGTCATTTCCTTCCTAACCATGCCCAAGCACTCCGAATTTGTTGGCAATGTCCATTTTGCTCTATGTGTTCATGGTGACCTATCCCTAACCCTAAGTGGAATTTTCCTTCAAAGGGATTTTCCCATGTATTTTGCCAGAAAACATAGATAGAGCAGACTAGAAAAGTCAAACTCTTCCTAACCACACCCAAGCACTCCAAATTTTCGGCAATGTCCATTTTGCTCAATGAGATCATGGTAACCTAACCCTAAGTGGAATTTTCCTGCAATGGGATTTTCCCATTTATTTTACCAGAAAACATAGATAGGGCAGGTAAGAAACGTCATTGCCTTCCTACCCATGCCCAAGCACTCCGAATTTGTTGGCAATGTCCATTTTGCTTTATGAGTTCATGGTGACCTAACGCTAACCCTAAGTGGAATTTTCCTCCAAAGGGATTTTCCCATGTATTTTGCCAGGAAACATAGATAGGGCAGGCTAGAAAAGTCAGTGTCTTCCTAACCAAACCCCAGAAGTCCGAATTTGTTGGCAATGTCCATTTTGCTCTATGAGTTCAGGGTGACCTAAGCCTAACTGTTAGTGGAATTTTCCTCCAATGGGATTTTCCCATTTATTTTGCCAGTAAACAGAGATAGGGCAGGCTAGAAACGTCATTGCCTTCCTAACCATACCCAAGCACTCTGAATTTGTTGGCAATGTCCATTTTGCGCTTTGAGTTCATGGTGATCTAAACCAAACCCTAAGTGGAATTTTCCTCCAGTGGGATTTTCCCATTTATTTTGCCAGGAAACATAGATAGAGCAGACTAGAAAAGTCATTGTCTTCCTAACCATAACCAAGCACTCCAAATTTTCGGCAATGTCCATTTTGCTCAATGAGTTCATCGTAACCTAACCCTAAGTGGAATTTTCCTCCAATGGGATTTTCCCATTTATTTTGCCAGGAAAGATAGATAGGGCAGGCTGGAAAAGTCAGTGCCTTCCTAACCACACCCAAGCAGTTCGAATTTTTTGGCAATGTCCATTTTGCTCTATGAGTTCATGGTAACCTAACCCTAACCCTAAGTGGAATTTTCCTCCAATGGGATTTTCCCATGTATTTTGCCAGGAAACATTGATAGGGCAGGCTAGAAAAGTCATTGCCTTCCTAACCATACCCAAGCACTCTGAATTTCTTGGCGATGTCCATTTTGCTCTTTGACTTCATGGTGATCTAACCCTAACCCTAAGTGGAATTTTGCTCCAATGGGATTTGACCATTTGTTTTGCCAGGAAACATAGATAGGGCAGGCCAGAAAAGTCATTGTCTTCCTAACCACACTCAAGCACTGCAAATTTTCAGCGATGTCCATTTTGCTCTATGAGTTCATGGTGATCTAACCCTAACCGTAAGTGGAATTTTCCTCCAATGGGATTTTCCCATTTATTTTGCCAGGAAAGATAGATAGGGCAGGCTGGAAAAGTCAGTGCCTTCCTAACCACACCCAAGCAGTTCGAATTTGTTGGCAATGTCCATTTTGCTCTATGAGTTCATGGTAACCTAACCCTAACCCTAAGTGGAATTTTCCTCCAATGGGATTTTCCCATGTATTTTGCCAGGAAACATAGATAGGGCAGGCTAGAAAAGTCATTGCCTTGATAACCACACCCAAGCAATCCAAGTTTTCGGCGACGTCCATTTTGCTCTATGAGTTCATGGTGACATAACCCTAACCCTAAGTAGAATTATAATCCAAGGGGATTTTCCCATGTATTTTGCCAGGAAACATAGATAGGGCAGGCTAGAAACGTCATTGCCTTCCTAACCATACCCAAGCACTCCGAATTTGTTGGCGATCTCCATTTTGCTCTATGACTTCATGGTGATCTAACCCTAAGTGGAATTTTCCTCCAATGGGATTTTCCCATTTATTTTGCCAGGAAAGATAGATAGGGCAGGCTGGAAAAGTCAGTGCCTTCCTAACCACACCCAAGCAGTACGAATTTTTTGGCAATGTCCATTTTGCTCTATGAGTTCATGGTAACCTAACCCTAACCCTAAGTGGAATTTTCCTCCAATGGGATTTTCCCATGTATTTTGCCAGGAAACATTGATAGGGCAGGCTAGAAAAGTCATTGCCTTCCTAACCATACCCAAGCACTTCGAATTTCTTGGCGATGTCCATTTTGCTCTATTAGTTAATGGTGACCTAACCCTAACCCTAAGTGTAATTTTCCTCCAATGGGATTTTCCCATTTATTTTACCAGAAACCATGGATAAGGCAGGATAGAAAAGTCAGTGCCTTCCTAACCACACCGAAGAAGTCCAAATTTGTTGGCAATGTTCATTTTGCTCTATGGGTTCATGGTAACCTAACCTTAACCCTACGTGGAATTTTCCTACAATGGGATTTTCCCATGTATTTTGCCAGGAAACATAGATAGGGCAGGCTAGAAACGTCATTGCCTTCCTAACCATACCCAAGCACTCTGAATTTCTTGGCGATGTCCATTCTGCTCTTTGACTTCATGGTGATCTAACCCTAACCCTAAGTTGAATTTTGCTCCAATGGGATTTGACCATTTGTTTTGCCAGGAAACATAGATAGGGCAGGCCAGAAAAGTCATTGTCTTCCTAACCACACTCAAACACTGCAAATTTTCAGCGATGTCCATTTTGCTCTATGACTTCATGGTGATCTAACCCTAACCGTAAGTGTAATTTTCCTCCAATGGGATTTTCCCATGTATTTTGCCAGGAAACATAGATAGGGCAGGCTAGAAAAGTCAGTGCCTTCCTAACCACACCCAAGAAGTCCGAATTTGTTGGCAATGTCCATTTTGCTCTCTGAGTTCAGGGTGACCTAACCCTAACCCTAAGTGGAATTTTCCTCCAATCGGATTTTCCCATGTATTTTACCAGAAATCATGGATAAGGCAGGCTAGAAACGTTATTGCCTCTATAACCATACCCAAGCACTCCAAATTTGTTGGCGAGGACCATTTTGCTCTATGAGTTCATGGTGACCTAACACTAACCCTAAGTGGAATTTTCCTCCAATGGGATTTTCCCATTTATTTTGCCAGAAAACATGGATAGGGCAGGCTAGAAACGTCATTGCCATCCTAATCATACCCAAGGATTCCGAATTTGTTGGTGATGGCCATTTAGCTCTATGAGTTCATGGTGACCTGACCCTAACCCTAAGTGGAATTTTCCTCCAATGGGATTTTCCCATATATTTTGCCAAGAAACATACATAGAGCAGGCTAGAAAAGTCAGTGTCTTCCTAACCACACCCAAGCAGTCAGAATTTGTTGGCAATGTCCATTTTGCTCTATGAGTTCATGGTAACCTAACCATAACCCTAAGTGGAATTTTCCTCCAATGGGATTTCCCCATGTATTTTGCCAGGAAACATAGATAGAGCAGACTAGAAAAGTCATTGCCTTCCTAACCATACCCAACCACTCCAAATTTGATGGCAATGTCCGTTTTGCTCTATGAGTTCATGGTAACCTAACCCTAAGCCTACATGGAATTTTCCTTCAAAGGGATTTTCCCATGCATTTTGCCAGGAAACATAGATAGGGCAGGATAGAAACGTCATTGCCTTCCTAACCATGCCCAAGCACTCCGAATTTGTTGGCAATGTCCATTTTGCTCTATTTGTTCATGGTGACCTATCCCTAACCCTAAGTGGAATTTTCCTTCAAAGGGATTTTCCCATGTATTTTGCCAGAAAACATAGATAGAGCAGACTAGAAAAGTCATACTCTTCCTAACCACACCCAAGCACTCCAAATTTTTGGCAATGTCCATTTTGCTCAATGAGATCATGGTAACCTAACCCTAAGTGGAATTTTCCTGCAATGGGATTTTCCCATTTATTTTACCAGAAAACATAGATAGGGCAGGTAAGAAACGTCATTGCCTTCCTACCCATGCCCAAGCACTCCGAATTTGTTGGCAATGTCCATTTTGCTTTATGAGTTCATGGTGACCTAACGCTAACCCTAAGTGGAATTTTCCTCCAAAGGGATTTTCCCATGTATTTTGCCAGGAAACATAGATAGGGCAGGCTAGAAAAGTCAGTGTCTTCCTAACCAAACCCCATAAGTCCGAATTTGTTGGCAATGTCCATTTTGCTCTATGAGTTCAGGGTGACCTAACCCTAACTGTTAGTGGAATTTTCCTCCAATGGGTTTTTCCCATTTATTTTGCCAGTAAACAGAGATAGGGCAGGCTAGAAACGTCATTGCCTTCCTAACCATACCCAAGCACTCTGAATTTGTTGGCAATGTCCATTTTGCGCTTTGAGTTCATGGTGATCTAAACCAAACCCTAAGTGGAATTTTCCTCCAGTGCGATTTTCCCATTTATTTTGCCAGGAAACATAGATAGAGTAGACTAGAAAAGTCATTGTCTTCCTAACCATAACCAAGCACTCCAAATTTTCGGCAATGTCCATTTTGCTCAATGAGTTCATCGTAACCTAACCCTAAGTGGAATTTTCCTCCAATGGGATTTTCCCATTTATTTTGCCAGGAAAGATAGATAGGGCAGGCTGGAAAAGTCAGTGCCTTCCTAACCACACCCAAGCAGTTCGAATTTTTTGGCAATGTCCATTTTGCTCTATGAGTTCATGGTAACCTAACCCTAACCCTAAGTGGAATTTTCCTCCAATGGGATTTTCCCATGTATTTTGCCAGGAAACATTGATAGGGCAGGCTAGAAAAGTCATTGTCTTCCTAACCATACCCAAGCACTTCGAATTTCTTGGCGATGTCCATTTTGCTCTATTAGTTAATGGTGACCTAACCCTAACCCTAAGTGTAATTTTCCTCCAATGGGATTTTCCCATTTATTTTACCAGAAACCATGGATAAGGCAGGATAGAAAATTCAGTGCCTTCCTAACCACACCGAAGAAGTCCAAATTTGTTGGCAATGTTCATTTTGCTCTATGGGTTCATGGTAACCTAACCTTAACCCTACGTGGAATTTTCCTACAATGGGATTTTCCCATGTATTTTGCCAGGAAACATAGATAGGGCAGGCTAGAAACGTCATTGCCTTCCTAACCATACCCAAGCACTCTGAATTTCTTGGCGATGTCCATTCTGCTCTTTGACTTCATGGTGATCTAACCCTAACCCTAAGTGGAATTTTGCTCCAATGGGATTTGACCATTTGTTTTGCCAGGAAACATAGATAGGGCAGGCCAGAAAAGTCATTGTCTTCCTAACCACACTCAAGCACTGCAAATTTTCAGCGATGTCCATTTTGCTCTATGAGTTCATGGTGATCTAACCCTAACTGTAAGTGGAATTTTCCTCCAATGGGATTTTCCCATTTATTTTGCCAGGAAAGATAGATATGGCAGGCTGGAAAAGTCAGTGCCTTCCTCACCACACCCAAGCAGTTCGAATTTGTTGGCAATGTCCATTTTGCTCTATGAGTTCATGGTAACCTAACCCTAACCCTAAGTGGAATTTTCCTCCAATGGGATTTTCCCATGTATTTTGCCAGGAAACATAGATAGGGCAGGCTAGAAAAGTCATTGCCTTGATAACCACACCCAAGCAATCCAAGTTTTCGGCGACGTCCATTTTGCTCTATGAGTTCATGGTGACATAACCCTAACCCTAAGTAGAATTATAATCCAAGGGGATTTTCCCATGTATTTTGCCAGGAAACATAGATAGGGCAGGCTAGAAACGTCATTGCCTTCCTAACCATACCCAAGCACTCCGAATTTGTTGGCGATCTCCATTTTGCTCTATGACTTCACGGTGATCTAACCCTAACCCTAAGTGGAATTTTGCTCCAATGGGATTTTCCCATTTGTTTTGCCAGGAAACATAGATAGGGCAGTACAGAAAAGTCATTGTCTTCCTAACCACACTCAAACACTGCAAATTTTCAGCGATGTCCATTTTGCTCTATGACTTCATGGTGATCTAACCCTAACCGTAAGTGTAATTTTCCTCCAATGGGATTTTCCCATGTATTTTGCCAGGAAACATAGATAGGGCAGGCTAGAAAAGTCAGTGCCTTCCTAACCACACCAAAGAAGTCCGAATTTCTTGGCAATGTCCATTTTGCTCTCTGAGTTCAGGGTGACCTAACCCTAACCCTAAGTGGAATTTTCCTCCAATGGGATTTTCCCATGTATTTTACCAGAAATCATGGATAAGGCAGGCTAGAAACGTTATTGCCTCTATAACCATACCCAAGCACTCCAAATTTGTTGGCGAGGTCCATTTTGCTCTATGAGTTCATGGTGACCTAACACTAACCCTAAGTGGAATTTTCCTCCAATGGGATTTTCCCATTTGTCTTGCCAGGAAACATTGATAGGGCAGGCTAGAAACTTCATTGTCTTCCTTTCCACACCCAAGCAAATTTTCAGCAATGTCCATTTTGCTCTATGAGTTCATGGTAACCTAACCATAACCCTAAGTGGAATTTTCCTCCAATGGGATTTTCCCATGTATTTTGCCAGGAAACATAGAAAGAGCAGACTAGAAAAGTCATTGCCTTCCTAACCATACCCAACCACTCCAAATTTGTTGGCAATGTCCGTTTTGCTCTATGAGTTCATGGTAACCTAACCCTAAGCCTACATGGAATTTTCCTTCAAAGGGATTTTCCCATGTATTTTGCCAGGAAACATAGATAGGGCAGGATAGAAACGTCATTGCCTTCCTAACCATGCCCAAGCACTCCGAATTTGTTGGCAATGTCCATTTTGCTCTATGTGTTCATGGTGACCTATCCCTAACCCTAAGTGGAATTTTCCTTCAAAGGGATTTTCCCATGTATTTTGCCAGAAAACATAGATAGAGCAGACTAGAAAAGTCAAACTCTTCCTAACCACACCCAAGCACTCCAAATTTTCGGCAATGTCCATTTTGCTCAATGAGATCATGGTAACCTAACCCTAAGTGGAATTTTCCTGCAATGGGATTTTCCCATTTATTTTACCAGAAAACATAGATAGGGCAGGTAAGAAACGTCATTGCCTTCCTACCCATGCCCAAGCACTCCGAATTTGTTGGCAATGTCCATTTTGCTTTATGAGTTCATGGTGACCTAACGCTAACCCTAAGTGGAATTTTCCTCCAAAGGGATTTTCCCATGTATTTCGCCAGGAAACATAGATAGGGCAGGCTAGAAAAGTCCGTGTCTTCCTAACCAAACCCCAGAAGTCCGAATTTGTTGGCAATGTCCATTTTGCTCTATGAGTTCAGGGTGACCTAACCCTAACAGTTAGTGGAATTTTCCTCCAATGGGATTTTCCCATTTATTTTGCCAGTAAACAGAGATAGGGCAGGCTAGAAACGTCATTGCCTTCCTAACCATACCCAAGCACTCTGAATTTGTTGGCAATGTCCATTTTGCGCTTTGAGTTCATGGTGATCTAAACCAAACCCTAAGTGGAATTTTCCTCCAGTGGGATTTTCCCATTTATTTTGCCAGGAAACATAGATAGAGCAGACTAGAAAAGTCATTGTCTTCCTAACCATAACCAAGCACTCCAAATTTTCGGCAATGTCCATTTTGCTCAATGAGTTCATCGTAACCTAACCCTAAGTGGAATTTTCCTCCAATGGGATTTTCCCATTTATTTTGCCAGGAAAGATTGATATGGCAGGCTGGAAAAGTCAGTGCCTTCCTCACCACACCCAAGGAGTTCGAATTTCTTGGCGATGTCCATTTTGCTCTATGACTTCATGGTGATCTAACTCTAACCCTAATTGGAATGTTGCTCCAATGGGATTTTACCATTTGTTTTGCCAGGAAACATAGATAGGGCAGGCCAGAAAAGTCATTGTCTTCCTAACCACACTAAAGCACTCCGAATTTCTTGGCGATGTTCATTTTCCTCTATGAGTTCATGGTGAGCTAACCCTAACCCTAAGTGGAATTTTCCTCCAATGGGGTTTTCCCATTTATTTTGCCAGGAAACATAGATAGAGCAGGCTAGAAAAGTCATTGCCTTCCTAACCATACCCAAGCACGTCGAATTTCTTGGCGATGTCCATTTTGCTCTATTAGTTAATGGTGACCTAACCCTAACCCTAAGTGTAATTTTCCTCCAATGGGATTTTCCCATTTATTTTACCAGAAACCATGGATAAGGCAGGATAGAAAAGTCAGTGCCTTCCTAACCACACCGAAGAAGTCCAAATTTTTTGGCAATGTTCATTTTGCTCTATGGGTTCATGGTAACCTAACCTTAACCCTACGTGGAATTTTCCTACAATGGGATTTTCCCATGTATTTTGCCAGGAAAAATAGATAGGGCAGGCTAGAAACGTCATTGCCTTCCTAACCATACCCAAGCACTCTGAATTTCTTGGCGATGTCCATTTTGCTCTATGACTTCATGGTGATCTAACCCTAACCCTAAGTGGAATTTTGCTCCAATGGGATTTTACCATTTGTTTTGCCAGGAAACATAGATAGGGCAGGCCAGAAAAGTCATTGTCTTCCTAACCACACGCAAGCACTGCAAATTTTCGGCGATGTCCATTTTGCTCTATGAGTTTATGGTGATCTAACGCTAACCGTAAGTGGAATTTTCCTCCAATGGGATTTTCCCATTTATTTTGCCAGGAAAGATAGATATGGCAGGCTGGAAAAGTCAGTGCCTTCCTCACCACACCCACGCAGTTCGAATTTGTTGGCAATGTCCATTTTGCTCTATGAGTTCATGGTAACCTAACCCTAACCCTAAGTGGAATTTTCCTCCAATGGGATTTTCCCATGTATTTTGCCAGGAAACATAGATAGGGCAGGCTAGAAAAGTCATTGCCTTGATAACCACACCCAAGCAATCCAAATTTTCGGCGACATCCATTTTGCTCTATGAGTTCATGGTGACATAACCCTAACCCTAAGTAGAATTATAATCCAAGGGGATTTTCCCATGTATTTTGCCAGGAAACATAGATAGGGCAGGCTAGAAACGTCATTGCCTTCCTAACCATACCCAAGCACTCCGAATTTGTTGGCGATCTCCATTTTGCTCTATGACTTCATGGTGATCTAACCCTAACCCTAAGTGGAATTTTGCTCCAATGGGATTTTCCCATTTGTTTTGCCAGGAAACATAGATAGGGCAGGCCAGAAAAGTCATTGTCTTCCTAACCACACTCAAACACTGCAAATTTTCAGCGATGTCCATTTTGCTCTATGACTTCATGGTGATCTAACCCTAACCGTAAGTGGAATTTTCCTCCAATGGGATTTTACCATTTATTTTGCCAGGAAAGATAGATAGGGCAGGCTGGAAAAGTCAGTGCCTTCCTAACCACACCCAAGCAGTTCGAAATTGTTGGCAATGTCCATTTTGCTCTATGAGTTCATAGTAACCTAACCCTAACCCTAAGTGGAATTTTCCTCCAATGGGATTTTCCCATGTATTTTGCCAGGAAACATAGATAGGGCAGGCTAGAAAAGTCATTGCCTTCCTAACCACACCCAAGAAGTCCGAATTTGTTGGCAATGTCCATTTTGCTCTCTGAGTTCAGGGTGACCTAACCCTAACCCTAAGTGGAATTTTCCTCCAATGGGATTTTCCCATGTATTTTACCAGAAATCATGGATAAGGCAGGCTAGAAACGTTATTGCCTCTATAACCATACCCAAGCACTCCAAATTTGTTGGCGAGGACCATTTTGCTCTATGAGTTCATGGTGACCTAACACTAACCCTAAGTGGAATTTTCCTCCAATTGGATTTTCCCATTTATTTTGCCAGAAAACATGGATAGGGCAGGCTAGAAATGTCATTGCCATCCTAACCATACCCAAGGATTCCGAATTTGTTGGTGATGGCCATTTAGCTCTATGAGTTCATGGTGACCTGACCCTAACCCTAAGTGGAATTTTCCTCCAATGGGATTTTCCTATATATTTTGCCAAGAAACATACATAGAGCAGACTAGAAAAGTCATTAACTTCCTAACCATACCCAACCACTCCAAATTTGTTGGCAATGTCCGTTTTGCTCTATGAGTTCATGGTAACCTAACCCTAAGCCTACATGGAATTTTCCTTCAAAGGGATTTTCCCATGTATTTTGCCAGGAAACATAGATAGGGCAGGATAGAAACGTCATTGCCTTCCTAACCATGCCCAAGCACTCCGAATTTGTTGGCAATGTCCATTTTGCTCTGTGTGTTCATGGTGACCTATCCCTAACCCTAAGTGGAATTTTCCTTCAAAGGGATTTTCACATGTATTTTGCCAGAAAACATAGATAGAGCAGACTAGAAAAGTCAAACTCTTCCTAACCACACCCAAGCACTCCAAATTTTCGGCAATGTCCATTTTGCTCAATGAGATCATGGTAACCTAACCCTAAGTGGAATTTTCCTGCAATGGGATTTTCCCATTTATTTTACCAGAAAACATAGATAGGGCAGGCTAGAAACGTCATTGCCTTCCTAACCACACTAAAGCACTCCGAATTTCTTGGCGATGTTCATTTTCCTCTATGAGTTCATGGTGAGCTAACCCTAACCCTAAGTGGAATTTTCCTCCAATGGGGTTTTCCCATTTATTTTGCCAGGAAACATAGATAGAGCAGGCTAGAAAAGTCATTGCCTTCCTAACCATACCCAAGCACGTCGAATTTCTTGGCGATGTCCATTTTGCTCTATTAGTTAATGGTGACCTAACCCTAACCCTAAGTGTAATTTTCCTCCAATGGGATTTTCCCATTTATTTTACCAGAAACCATGGATAAGGCAGGATAGAAAAGTCAGTGCCTTCCTAACCACACTGAAGAAGTCCAAATTTGTTGGCAATGTTCATTTTGCTCTATGGGTTCATGGTAACCTAACCTTAACCCTACGTGGAATTTTCCTTCAAAGGGATTTGCCCATGTATTTTGCCAGATAACATAGATAGAGCAGACTAGAAAAGTCATACTCTTCCTAACCACACTCAAGCACTGCAAATTTTCAGCGATGTCCATTTTGCTCTATGAGTTCATGGTGATCTAACCCTAACCGTAAGTGGAATTTTCCTCCAATGGGATTTTACCATTTATTTTGCCAGGAAAGATAGATATGGCAGGCTGGAAAAGTCAGTGCCTTCCTCACCACACCCAAGCAGTTCGAATTTGTTGGCAATGTCCATTTTGCTCTATGAGTTCATGGTAACCTAACCCTAACCCTAAGTGGAATTTTCCTCCAATGGGATTTTCCCATGTATTTTGCCAGGAAGGATAGATATGGCAGGCTGGAAAAGTCAGTGCCTTCCTCACCACACCCAAGGAGTTCGAATTTGTTGGCGATGTCCATTTTGCTCTATGACTTCATGGTGATCTAACCCTAACCCTAAGTGGAATTTTGCTCCAATGGGATTTTCCCATGTATTTTGCCAGGAAACATAGATAGGGCAGGCTAGAAACGTCATTGCCTTCCTAACCATACCCAAGCACTCCGAATTTGTTGGCGATGTCCATTTTGCTCTATGAGTTCATGGTGAGCTAACCCTAACCCTAAGTGGAATTTTCCTCCAATGGGATTTTCCTATTTATTTTGCCAGGAAACATAGATAGAGCAGACAAGAAAAGTCATTGTCTTCCTAACTACACCCAAGCAGATTTTCAGTGATGTCTATTTTGCTTTATGAGTTCATGGTAACCTAACCCTAAGCCTACGTGGAATTTTACTCCAATAAGATTTTCCCATGTATTTTGCCACGAAACAAAGATAGGGCAGGCTAGAAAAGTCAGTGCCTTCCTAACCAGACCCAAACACTCCAAATTTGTTGGCGATGTCCATTTTGCTCTATGAGTTCATGGTGAGCTAACCCTAACCCTAAGTGGAATTTTCCTCCAATGGGATTTTCCCATTTATTTTGCTAGGAAAAATAGAAAGAGCAGACTAGAAAAGTCATTGTCTTCCTAACCACCACCCTAGCAAATTTTCAGTGATGTCCATTTTGCTCTATGAGTTCATGGTAACCTAACCCTAACCCTACGTGGAATTTTCCTCCAATGGGATTTTCCCATGTATTTTGCCAGGAAACATAGATAGGGCAGGCTAGAAAAGTCAGTGCCTTCCTAATCATACCCAAGCACTCCGAATTTGTTGGCAAAGTCCATTTTGCTCTATGAGTTCATGGTGACCTAACCCTAACCTTAAGGGGAATTTTCCTCCAATGTGATTTTCCCATGTGTTTTGCCAGGAAACATAGATAGGGAAAGCTAGAAAAGTAAGTGCCTTCCTAACGACAGCCAAGCAGTCCAAATTTGTTGGCAATGTCCATTTTGCTCTATGAGTTCATGGTGATCTAAGCCTAACCCTAAGTGGAATTTTCCTCCAATGGGTATTTCCCATTTATTTTGTCAGGAAACATAGATAGAGCAGACTAGAAAAACCATTGTCCTCCTAACCACACACAAGCAAACTTTCAGCGATGTCCATTTTGCTCTATGGGTTCATGGTGACCTAACCCTAACCCTAAGTGGAATTTTCCTCCAATTGCATTTTCCCATATATTTTATCAGATAACATGGATAGGGCAGGCTAGAAACGTCATTGCTATCCTAACCATACCCAAGAACTCCGAATTTGTTGGCGATGTCCTATCTATGTTTCCTGGCAAAATACGTGGCAAAATCCCATTTGAGGAAAATTTCATGTAGGGTTAGGGTTAGGTTACCATGAACTCATAGAGCAAAATGGACATCGCTGAAAATTTGCTTGGGTGTGGTTAGGAAGACAATGACTTTTCTAGTCTGCTCTATCTATGTTTCCTGGCAAAATAAATGGGAAAATCCCATTGGAGGAAAATTCCACTTAGGGTTAGTGTTAGATCACCATAAACCCGTAGAGCAAAATGGACATCGCCAACAAATTTGGAGTACTTGGGTATGGTTAGGATGGCAATGACGTTTCTAGCCTGCCCTATCTATGTTTCCTGGCAAAATACATGTGAAAATCCCATTGGAGGAAAATTCCACTTAGGGTTAGGGTTAGGTCACCATGAACCCATAGAGCAAAATGGACATCGCCAACAAATTCGGAGTGCTTGGATATGGTTAGGATGGCAATGACATTTCTGGCCTGCCCTATCCATGTTTTCTGGCAAACTATATGGGAAAATGCCATTGGAGGAAAATTCCATGTACGGTTAGGGTTAGGTACCATGAACCCATAGAGCAATATGGACATTGCCAACAAATTCGGACTGCTTGTGTGTAATTAGGAAGGCACTGACTTTTCTAGCCTGCCCTATCTATGTTTCCAGGCAAAATACATGGGAAAATCCCATTGGAGGAAAATTCCACGTGGGGTTAGGGTTAGGTTACCATGAACTCATAGAGCAAAATGGACATTGCCAACAAATTTGGACTGTTTTGGTGTGGTTAGGAAGGCAATGACGTTTCTATCCTGGCTTATCCATGATTTCTGATAAAATAAATGGGAAAATGCCATTGGAGGAAAATTCCACTTAGGGTTAGGGTTATGTCACCATGAACTCATAGAGCAAAATAGACATCACCGAAAATTTGGATTGCTTGGGTGTGGTTAGCAAGGCAATGACTTTTCTAGCCTGTCCTATCTATGTTTCCTTGCAAAATACATGGGAAAATTCCATTGGAGTAAAATTCCTCTTAGTGTTAGGGTTAGCTCACCATGAACTCATAGAGCCAAATTGAACTCGCTGAAAATTTGCTTGGGTGTGGTTAGGAAGACAATGATTTTTCTAGTGTGCCCTATCTATGTTTCCTGGCAAAATAAATGGGAAAATCCCATTGGAGGAAAATTCCCCTTAAGGTTAGTGTTAGGTCACCATAAACTAATAGAGCGAAATGGAGATTGCCGAAAATTTGCAGTCCTTGACTGTAGTTAGGAAGACAATGACTTTTCTATGTTTCCTGGCAAAATAAATGGGAAAATCCTATTGGAGGAAAATTCCACTTAGGGTTAGGGTTAGATCACCATGAACTCATAGAGCAAAATGGACATCGCCATCAAATTCGGAGTGCTTGGGTGTGGTTAGGAAGGCAATGACGTTTGTAGCCTGCCCTATCCATGTTTTCTGGTAAAATACATGGGAAAATGCCACTGGAGGAAAATTCCATGTAGGGTGAGGGTTAGGTTACCATGACCTCATAAAGCAAAATGGACATCGCTGAAAATTTGCTTGGGTGTGGTTAGGAAGACAATGGCTTTTCTAGTGTGCTCTATCTATGTTTCCTGGCAAAATAAATGGGAAAATCATATTAGAGGAAAATTCCACTTAGGGTTAGGGTTATATCACCATGAAGTCATAGAGCAAAATGGACATCGCCAACAAATTCGGAGTGGTTGGGTATGGTTAGGAAGGCCCTGACTTTTCTAGCCTGCCCTATCTATTTTTTCTTGGCAAAACAAATGAGAAAATCCCATTGGAGGAAAATTCCACTTAGGCTTAGGATTAGATCACCATGAACTCATAGAGCAAAATGGACATCGCCAACAAATAAGGAATGCTTGGGTGTGGTTAGGAAGGCACTGACTTTTCTATCCTGCCTTATCCATGATTTCTGGTAAAATACATAAGAAAACCCCATTGGATGAAAATTCCCCTTAAGGTTAGGGTTAGGTCACCATGAACTAATAGAGCAAAATGGACATTGCCGAAAATTAGGAGTGCTTGGGTGTTGTTAGGAAGACAATGACTTTTCTAGTCTGCTCTATCTATGTTTCCTGGCAAAATAAATGCGAAAATCCCATTGGAGGAAAATTCCACCTATGGTTAGGCTTAGGTCACCATGAACTCAAAGAGCAAAATGGACGTCGCCGAAAATTTGCAGTGCTTGAGTGTGGTTAGAAAGACAATGACTTTTCTAGCCTGCCCTATCTATGTTTCCTGTCAAAATACATGGGAAAATCCCATTGGAGGAAAATTCCACTTAGAGTTAGGGTTAGGATCACCATGAACTCTTAGAGCAAAATGGACATCGCCACCAAATTCAGAGTGCTTGGGTATGGTTAGGATGGCAATGACGTTTGTAGCCTGCCCCATCCATGTTTTCTGGTAAAATACATGGGAAAATCCCTTTGGAGGAAAATTCTACGTAGGATTAGGCTTCGGTCACCATGAACACATAGAGCAAAATGGACATCGCCAACAAATTCGGAGTCCTTGGGTATGGATAGGAAGGCACTGACTTTTCTAGTCTGCCCTATCTGTGTTTCCTGTCAAAATACATGGGAAAATCCCATTGGAGGAAAATTCCACTTAGGGTTAGGGCTATGTTACCATGAACTCCTAGAGCAAAATGGACACTGCCAACAAATTCGGACTGCTTGGGTGACGTTAGGAAGACACTGACTTTTCTAGCCTGCCTTATCCATGTTTTCTAGGAAAATACATGGGAAAATCCCATTGGAGGAAAATTCCACTTAGGGTTAGGGTAAGGTTACCATGAACTCATAGAGCAAAATGGACATTGCCAACAAATTCGGACTGCTTGGGTGACGTTAGGAAGACACTGACTTTTCTACCCTGCCCTATCTATGTTTCCTGGCAAAATAAATGGGAAAATCCTAATGGAGGAAAATTCCCCTTAAGGTTAGGATTAGGTCACCATGAACTAATAGAGCAAAATGGAGATTGCCGAAAATTTGCAGTCCTTTACTGTAGTTAGGAAGACAATGACTTTTCTATGTTTCCTGGCAAAATAAATAGGAAAATCCTATTGGAGGAAAATTCCACTTAGGGTTAGGGTTAGATCACCATGAACTCATAGAGCAAATGGACATCGCCAACAAATTCGGAGTGCTTGGGTATGGTTAGGATGGCAGTGACGTTTCTAGCATGCCCTATCCATGTTTTCTGGTAAAATACATGGGAAAATGCCCTTGGAGGAAAATTCCATGTAGGGTTAGGGTTAGGTTACCATGACCTCATAGAGCAAAATGGACATCGCTGAAAATTTGCTTAGGTGTGGTTAGGAAGACAATGGCTTTTCTGGTGTGCTCTATCTATGTTTCCTGGCAAAATAAAAGGCAAAATCATTTTAGAAGAAAATTCCACTTAGGGTTAGGGTTATATCACCATGAAGTCATAGAGCAAAATAGACGTCGCCAACAAATTCGGAGTGGGTGGGTATCGTTAGGAAGGCCCTGACTTTTCTAGCCTGCCCTATCTATGATTCCTGGCAAAATAAATTAGAAAATCCCATTGGAGGAAAATTCCACTTAGGGTTAGGATTAGATCACGATGAACTCATAGAGCAAAATGGACATTGCCAACAAATAAGGAATGCTTCGGTGTGGTTAGGAAGGCACAGACTTTTCTATCCTGCCTTATCCATGATTTCTGGTAAAATACATAAGAAAATCCCATTGGAGGAAAATTCCACTTAGGGTTAGGTTACCATGATCTCATAGAGCAAAATGGACATCCCCGAAAATTAGGAGTGCTTGGGTGTGGTTAGGAAGACACTGACTTTTCTAGCCTGCTCTATCTGTGTTTCCTTGCAAAATACATGAGAAAATCCCATTGGAGGAAAATTCCACTTAGGGTTAGGGTTAGGTCACCATGAACTCATAGAGCTAAATGGACATCGCCAACAAATTCGGACTGCTTAGGTATGGTTAGGATGGCAATGACGTTTCTAGCCTGCCCTATCCATGATTTCTGGCAAAATATATGGGAAAATGCCATTGGAGGAAAATTCCCCGTAGGGTTAAGGTTAGGTTACCATGAACTCATAGAGCAAAATGGACATCGCTGAAAATTTGCTTGGGTATGGTTAGGAAGGCACTGACTTTTCAAGGCTGCCCTATCTGTGTTTCCTGGCAAAATACATGGGAAAATCCCATTGGAGGAAAATTCCACTAACTGTTAAGGTTAGGTCACCCTGAATTCATAGAGCAAAATGGACATCGCCAACAAATTTGGAGTGCTTGGATGTGGTTAGGAAGGCAATGACGTTTCTAGCCTGCCCTATCCAGTTTTTCTGTCAAAATACATGGGAAAATCCCACTGGAGGAAAATTCCACTTAGGGTTAGGGGTAGGTCACCATGAACTCATAGAGCAAAATGGACATTGGAAACAAATTCGGAGTGCTTGGGCATGGTTAGGAAGGCAATGACGTTTTTTACCTGCCCTTTCTATGTTTTCTGGTAAAATACATGGGAAAATCCCATTGGAGAAAAATTCCACTTAGGGTTAGGTTACCATGATCTCATAGAGCGAAATGGACATTGCTGAAAATTTGGAGTACTTGGGTGTGTTTAGGAAGACAATGACTTTTCTAGTCTGCTCTATCTATGTTTCCTGGCAAAATAAATGGGAAAATCCCTTTGGAGGAAAATTCCACTTAGGGTTAGGGTTAGATCACCATGAACTCATAGCGCAAAATGGACATCGCCAAAAATTTGGAGTGCTTGGGTGTGGTTAGCAAGGCAATGAGTTTTCTAGCTTGCCCTATCTAGGTTTCCTGGCAAAATAAATGGGAAAATCCTATTGGAGGAAAATTCCACTAAGGGTTAGGATTAGATCACCATGAACTCATCGAGCAAAATAGATATAGCCAACAAATGCGGACTGGTTTGGTATGGTTAGGAAGGCACTGACTTTTCTAGCCTGCCCTATCTATGTTTCCTGGCAAAATACATGGGAAAATCCCATTGGAGGAAAATTCCACTTAGGGTTAGGGTTAGGTTACCATGAACTCATAGAGCAAAATGGACATTGCCAACAAATTCGGACTGTTTGGGTGTGGTTAGGAAGGCACTGATTTTTCTAGCCTGCCCTATCTATGTTTCCTGGCAAAATACATGGGAAAATCCCATTGGAGGAAAATTCCACTTAGGGTTAGGGTTAGGTCACCATGAACTCAGAGAGCAAAACGGAAACCGCCAACAAATTTGGAGTTCTTGGGTATGGTTAGGATGGCAATGACATTTCTACCCTGCCCTATCCAAGTTTTCTTGCAAAATATATGGGAAAATGCCATTGGAGGAAAATTCCACGTAGGGTTAGGGTTAGGTTACAATGAACCCATAGAGCAAAATGGACATTGCAAACAAATTCGGACTTCTTTGGTGTGGTTAGGAAGGCACTGAATTTTCTATCCTGGCTTATCCATGATTTCTGATAAAATAAATGGGAAAATCCCATTGGAGGAAAATTCCACTTAGGGTAAGGGATAGATCACCATGAACTCATAGAGCAAAATGGACATCGCCAACAAATTCGGAGTGCTTGGGTATGCTTAGGAAGGCAATGACGTTTCTACCCTGCCCTATCTATGTTTCCTGGCAAAATACATGGGAAAGTCCCATTGGAGGAAAATTCCACGTAGGGTTAGGGTTAGGTTACAATGAACCCATAGAGCAAAATGGACATTGCAAACAAATTCGGACTTCTTTGGTGTGGTTAAGAAGGCACTGACTTTTCTATCCTGCCTTATCCATGATTTCGGAGGGGGGGAAATGGCGGGTCGCCTTGTTTGGCGACCTCCGAAAAATGTTCGATCGACCCCAAATGGGGTCGCGACCTATAGGTTGAGAACCGCTGCTCTATGAGTTCATGGTGACCTAAACCTAACCCTAAGTGGAATTGTCCTCCAATGGGATTTTCCCATGTATTTTGCTAGGAAACATAGATAGGGCAGGCTAGAAACGTCATTGCCTTCCTAACTATACCCAACCACTCCGAATTTGTTGGCAATGTCCATTTTGCTCTATGAGTTCATGGTGATCTAACCCTAACCCTAAGTGTAATTTTCCTCCAATGGAATTTTCCCACGTATTTTGCAGGAAACATAGATAAGGCAGGCTAGAAAAGTCAGTGCCTTCCTAACCACACCCAAGCAAATTTTCAGTGATGTCCATTTTGCTCTATTAATTCATGGTGACCTAACCCTAACCCTAAGTGGAATTTTCCTTCAAAGGGATTTTCCCATGTATTTTGCCAGAAAACATAGATAGAGCAGACTAGAAAAGTCATACTCTTCCTAACCACACCCAAGCACTCCAAATTTTCGGCAATGTCCAATTTGCTCAATGAGATCATGGTAACCTAACCCTAAGTGGAATTTTCCTGCAATGGGATTTTCCCATTTATTTTACCAGAAAACATAGATAGGGCAGGTAAGAAACGTCATTGCCTTCCTACCCATGCCCAAGCACTCCGAATTTGTTGGCAATGTCCATTTTGCTTTATGAGTTCATGGTGACCTAACCCTAACTCTAAGTGGAATTTTCCTACAATGGGATTTTCCCATTTATTTTACCAGAAAACATAGATAGGGCAGGTAAGAAACGTCATTGCCTTCCTACCCATGCCCAAGCACTCCGAATTTGTTGGCAATGTCCATTTTGCTTTATGAGTTCATGGTGACCAAACCATAACCCTAAGTTGAATTTTTCTCCATTGTGATTTTCCCTGTATTTTACCAGAAAACATAGATAGGGCGGGCTAGAAAAGTCAGTGCCTTCCTAACCACACCCAAGCAAATTTTCAGCGATATCCATTTTGCTCTATGAGTTCATGGTGACCTAACCCTAACCGTAAGTGGAATTTTCCTCGAATGGGATTTTCCCATGTATTTTGCCAGGAAACATAGATAGGGCAGGCTAGAAAAGTCAGTGCCTTCCTATCCACACCCAAGAAGTCCGAATTTGTTGGCAATGTCCATTTTGCTCTCTGAGTTCAGGGTGACCTAACCCTAACAGTTAGTGGAATTTTCCTCCAATGGGATTTTCCCATGTATTTTACCAGAAATCATGGATAAGGCAGGCTAGAAACGTTATTGCCTCTATAACCATACCCAAGCACTCCAAATTTGTTGGCGAGGACCATTTTGCTCTATGAGTTCATGGTGACCTAACACTAACCCTCAGTGGAATTTTCCTCCAATGGGATTTTCCCATTTATTTTGCCAGAAAACATGGATAGGGCAGGCTAGAAACGTCATTGCCATCCTAACCATACCCAAGGATTCCGAATTTGTTGGTGATGGCCATTTAGCTCTTTGAGTTCATGGTGACCTGACCCTAACCCTAAGTGGAATTTTTCTCCAATGGGATTTTCCCATATATTTTGCCAAGAAACATACATAGAGCAGGCTAGAAAAGTCAGTGTCTTCCTAACCACACCCAAGCAGTCATAATTTGTTGGCAATGTCCATTTTGCTCTATGAGTTCATGGTAACCTAACCATAACCCTAAGTGGAATTTTCCTCCAATGGGATTTCCCCATGTATTTTGCCAGGAAACATAGATAGAGCAGACTAGAAAAGTCATTGCCTTCCTAACCATACCCAACCACTCCAAATTTGTTGGCAATGTCTGTTTTGCTCTATGAGTTCATGGTAACCTAACCCTAAGCCTACATGGAATTTTCCTTCAAAGGGATTTTCCCATGTATTTTTCCAGGAAACATAGATAGGGCAGGATAGAAACGTCATTGCGTTCCTAACCATGCCCAAGCACTCCGAATTTGTTGGCAATGTCCATTTTGCTCTATGTGTTCATGGTGACCTATCCCTAACCCTAAGTGGAATTTTCCTTTTTCCCATGTATTTTGCCAGAAAACATAGATAGAGCAGACTAGAAAAGTCATACTCTTCCTAACCACACCGAAGCACTCCAAATTTTCGGCAATGTCCATTTTGCTCAATGAGATCATGGTAACCTAACCCTAAGTGGAATTTTCCTGCAATGGGATTTTCCCATTTATTTTACCAGAAAACATAGATAGGGCAGGTAAGAAACGTCATTGCCTTCCTACCCAGGCCCAAGCACTCCGAATTTGTTGGCAATGTCCATTTTGCTTTATGAGTTCATGGTGACCTAACCCTAACCCTAAGTGGAATTTTCCTCGAATGGGATTTTCCCATGTATTTTGCCAGGAAACATAGATAGGGCAGGCTAGAAAAGTCAGTGCCTTCCTAACCACCCCCAAGAAGTCCGAATTTGTTGGCAATGTCCATTTTGCTCTCTGAGTTCAGGGTGACCTAACCCTAACAGTTAGTGGAATTTTCCTCCAATGGGATTTTCCCATGTATTTTACCAGAAATCATGGATAAGGCAGGCTAGAAACGTTATTGCCTCTATAACCATAACCAAGCACTCCAAATTTGTTGGCGAGGACCATTTTGCTCTATGATTTCATGGTGACCTAACACTAACCCTAAGTGGAATTTTCCTCCAATGGGATTTTCCCATTTATTTTGCCAGAAAACATGGATAGGGCAGGCTAGAAACGTCATTGCCATCCTAACCATACCCAAGGATTCCGAATTTGTTGGTGATGGCCATTTAGCTCTTTGAGTTCATGGTGACCTGACCCTAACCCTAAGTGGAATTTTCCTCCAATGGGATTTTCCCATATATTTTGCCAAGAAACATACATAGAGCAGGCTAGAAAAGTCAGTGTCTTCCTAACCACACCAAAGCAGTCATAATTTGTTGGCAATGTCCATTTTGCTCTATGAGTTCATGGTAACCTAACCATAACCCTAAGTGGAATTTTCCTCCAATGGGATTTCCCCATGTATTTTGCCAGGAAACATAGATAGACCAGACTAGAAAAGTCATTGCCTTCCTAACCATACCCAACCACTCCAAATTTGTTGGCAATGTCTGTTTTGCTCTATGAGTTCATGGTAACCTAATCCTAAGCCTACATGGAATTTTCCTTCAAAGGGATTTTCCCATGTATTTTTCCAGGAAAAATAGATAGGGCAGGATAGAAACGTCATTGCCTTCCTAACCATGCCCAAGCACTCCGAATTTGTTGGCAATGTCCATTTTGCTCTATGTGTTCATGGTGACCTATCCCTAACCCTAAGTGGAATTTTCCTACAAAGGGATTTTCCCATGTATTTTGCCAGAAAACATAGATAGAGCAGACTAGAAAAGTCATACTCTTCCTAACCACACCCAAGCACTCCAAATTTTCGGCAATGTCCATTTTGCTCAATGAGATCATGGTAACCTAACCCTAAGTGGAATTTTCCTGCAATGCGATTTTCCCATTTATTTTACCAGAAAACATAGATAGGGCAGGTAAGAAACGTCATTGCCTTCCTACCCATGCCCAAGCACTCCGAATTTGTTGGCAATGTCCATTTTGCTTTATGAGTTCATGGTGACCTAACGCTAACCCTAAGTGGAATTTTCCTCCAAAGGGATTTTCCCATGTATTTTGCCACGAAACAAAGATAGGGCAGGCTGGAAAAGTCAGTGCCTTCCTAACCACACCCAAGCAGTTCGAATTTGTTGGCAATGTCCATTTTGCTCAATGAGTTCATCGTAACCTAACCCTAAGTGGAATTTTCCTCCAATGGGATTTTCCCATTTATTTTGCCAGGAAAGATAGATAGGGAAGGCTGGAAAAGTCAGTGCCTTCCTAACCACACCCAAGCAGTTCGAATTTGTTGGCAATGTCCATTTTGCTCTATGAGTTCATGGTAACCTAACCCTAACCCTATGTGGAATTTTCCTCCAATCGGATTTTCCCATGTATTTTGCCACGAAACAAAGATAGGGCAGGTTGGAAAAGTCAGTGCCTTCCTAACCACACCCAAGCAGTTCGAATTTGTTGGCAATGTCCATTTTGCTCTATGAGTTCATGGTAACCTAACCCTAACCCTAAGTGGAATTTTCCTCCAATGTGATTTTCCCATGTATTTTGCCAGGAAACATTGATAGGGCAGGCTAGAAAAGTCATTGCCTTCCTAACCATACCCAAGCACTCCGAATTTGTTGGCGATGTCCATTTTGCTCTATGACTTCATGGTGATCTAACCCTAACCCTAAGTGGAATTTTCCTCCAATGGGATTTTCCCATTTGTTTTACCAGGAAACATTGATAGGGCAGGCTAGAAACTTCATTGTCTTCCTTTCCACACCCAAGCAAATTTTCAGCGATGTCCATTTTGCTCTATGAGTTCATGGTAACGTAACCCTAACCCTACGTGGACTTTTCCTCCAATGGCATTTTCCCATGTATTTTGCCAGGAAACATATATAGGGCAGGCTAGAAAAGTCATTGCCTTGCTAACCAGACTCAAGCAATCCAAATTTTGGGAGACGTCCATTTTGCTCTATGAGTTGATGGTGACTTAACCCTAACCCTAAGTGGAATTTTCCTCCAATGGGATTTTCCCATGTATTTTACCAGAAAACATAGATAGGGCAGGCTAGAAACGGCATTGCCTTCCTAACCATACCCAAGCACTCCGAATTTGTTGGCAATGTCCATTTTACTCTATGGGTTCATGGTAACCTAACCCTAAACCTACGTGGAATTTTCCTCCAATAGGATTTTCCCATTTAATTTGCCAGGAAACATAGATAGAGCACACTAGAAAAGTCATTGTCTTCCTAACTACACTCAAGCACTCCGAATTTGTTGGCGATGTCCATTTTGCTCTATGACTTCATGGTGATCTAACCCTAACCCTAAGTGGAATTTGGCTCCAATGGGATTTTACCATTTGTTTTGCCAGGAAACATAGATAGGGCAGGCCAGAAAAGTCATTGTCTTCCTAACCACACTCAAGCACTGCAAATTTTCAGCGATGTCCATTTTGCTCTATGAGTTCATGGTGATCTAACCCTAACCGTAAGTGGAATTTTCCTCCAATGGGATTTTACCATTTATTTTGCCAGGAAAGATAGATATGGCAGGCTGGAAAAGTCAGTGCCTTCCTCACCACACCCAAGCAGTTCGAATTTGTTGGCAATGTCCATTTTGCTCTATGACTTCATGGTGATCTAACCCTAACCCTAAGTGGAATTTTGCTCCAATGGGATTTTACCATTTGTTTTGCCAGGAAACATAGATAGGGCAGGCCAGAAAAGTCATTGTCTTCCTAACCACACTAAAGCACTCCGAATTTGTTGGCGATGTTCATTTTCCTCTATGAGTTCATGTTGAACTAACCCTAACCCTAAGTGGAATTTTCCTCCAATGGGGTTTTCCCACTTATTTTGCCAGGAAACATAGATAGAGCAGGCTAGAAAAGTCATTGCCTTCCTAACCATACCCAAGCACTTCGAATTTCTTGGCGATGTCCATTTTGCTCTATTAGTTAATGGTGACCTAACCCTAACCCTAAGTGTAATTTTCCTCCAATGGGATTTTCCCATTTATTTTACCAGAAACCATGGATAAGGCAGGATAGAAAAGTCAGTGCCTTCCTAACCACACCGAAGAAGTCCAAATTTGTTGGCAATGTTCATTTTGCTCTATGGGTTCATGGTAACCTAACCTTAACCCTACGTGGAATTTTCCTACAATGGGATTTTCCCATGTATTTTGCCAGGAAACATAGATAGGGCAGGCTAGAAACGTCATTGCCTTACTAACCATACCCAAGCACTCTGAATTTCTTGGCGATGTCCATTTTGCTCTATGACTTCATGGTGATCTAACCCTAACCCTAAGTGGAATTTTGCTCCAATGGGATTTGACCATTTGTTTTGCCAGGAAACATAGATAGGGCAGGCCAGAAAAGTCATTGTCTTCCTAACCACACTCAAGCACTGCAAATTTTCAGCGATGTCCATTTTGCTCTATGAGTTCATGGTGATCTAACCCTAACTGTAAGTGGAATTTTCCTCCAATGGGATTTTCCCATTTATTTTGCCAGGAAAGATAGATATGGCAGGCTGGAAAAGTCAGTGCCTTCCTCACCACACCCACGCAGTTCGAATTTGTTGGCAATGTCCATTTTGCTCTATGAGTTCATGGTAACCTAACCCTAACCCTAAGTGGAATTTTCCTCCAATGGGATTTTCCCATGTATTTTGCCAGGAAACATAGATAGAGCAGGCTAGAAAAGTCATTGCCTTGATAACCACACCCAAGCAATCCAAATTTTCGGCGACGTCCATTTTGCTCTATGAGTTCATGGTGACATAACCCTAACCCTAAGTAGAATTATAATCCAAGGGGATTTTCCCATGTATTTTGCCAGGAAACATAGATAGGGCAGGCTAGAAACGTCATTGCCTTCCTAACCATAACCAAGCACTCCGAATTTGTTGGCGATCTCCATTTTGCTCTATGACTTCATGGTGATCTAACCCTAACCCTAAGTGGAATTTTCCTCCAATGGGATTTTCCCATTTGTTTTACCAGGAAACATTGATAGGGCAGGCTAGAAACTTCATTGTCTTCCTTTCCACACCCAAGCAAATTTTCAGCGATGTCCATTTTGCTCTATGAGTTCATGGTAACGTAACCCTAACCCTACGTGGAATTTTCCTCCAATGGCATTTTCCCATGTATTTTGCCAGGAAACATATATAGGGCAGGCTAGAAAAGTCATTGCCTTGCTAACCAGACTCAAGCAATCCAAATTTTGGGAGACGTCCATTTTGCTCTATGAGTTGATGGTGACTTAACCCTAACCCTAAGTGG